>NC_071271.1:3350074-3367574 GCF_023375685.1 Ictalurus furcatus
CTTCCTTCTCTTTCTTTTCTCTTTCTTCTCTTTTTATGTCTTTCTGCCTGTCTTTCTTTCTTTCTTTCTTTTGTCTTTCTTCTCTTTCTTTCTTTTCTGTCTTTCTTTCTTTTTCTGTCTTTTTTCTTTTCTGTCTATATTCTCTTTCTTTTCTCTTTCTTTCTTTTCTGTCTTTCTTCTCTTTCTTTCTTTCTTTCTTTCTGTCTTTCTTCTCTTTCTTTCTTTCCTTTCTTTCTTTCTTTTCGGTCTTTGTTCTCTTTCTTTCTTTCTGTCTTTCTTCTCTTTCTTTCTTTCCTTTCTTTCTTTCTTTTCGGTCTTTCTTCTCTTTCTTTTCTGTCTTCTTTCTTTCTTTCTTTCTGTCTTTCTTTTGTATTTCTTTCTTTCTCTTTCCACGCCACTGCCGCCGATGTGAATAAAGCTCATATCCCATTTATCGCTCCACAGAGGTGTGAAGTTCAGCAAGTGCGTGTTTTCTCACCTAAAATTAGATCTCCCATGATCCTTTGCGTCTGAATCTAGTGTTTGATGTCATACGCCTTTCTTAATGCCACCTGGTTTAATCCTGTTTCAGCAACAACGGCGAATATCTGCATGTGTGTGAGTCATAGAGAGAGAGAGAGAGAGAGAGAGAGAGAGAGAGAGACCGAGCGAGAGTGTGAAAGAGTAAACGGGGGAGATTTTTTTAGTCAGTAGCTGTAATTAGCACATGCTAACCTCAGCTGCTTTACCAATGTGCGTTACAGTTGACGATTTTCCCCAAAGCACCAAACTTCCCACCAGCTGAATGTGTAAAAGCGACAGAACACTGTTCCAGGAAATAATTTGTGGAGAAATGTAAATTTGGCTCGTTCGCCATTCGCTTACATGGGAATGGGCGGGGTTAAGCGTTGTACTGCAGCCAGCCACTAGAGGGCCTCAGAGACACCGTTTCAACCGCTACTCCAATTTTTACGGTACTTGGTCCATTTGTTAGTGTGTTAATGCTAGACATGCTACTACTCCGTTATTTACGGTAATTTATCCATTCATCAGTGTTTTCATCAGTTGTTGCACTACTCCAGTGGTTATAGTAGTCTGTCCATTTGTTAGCATGTTTACAGTAAAGTGTGCTAATAGCTAGGCGTGCTGAAATCGCTGACTTTTAAGGATAAACTTAACTCTGGTCTACTCAAGTTCTAGTTAATGCAAGACCACAGACGTGGGTGCTTTTTAATAAGTGCATGGAGGAAATAGAAATGCTTGTACAAACACACACACACACACACACACACACACACACACAACAGTAGTCTAGCGCAAGCTGTTGTACATCATCAGGGCCTAAACCTCCCACGTTTGCAGCAGCAGGTACGCACACATCCATGGTCTAACTCACGCCGAGATAACACCTCACACACACACACACACACACACACACACACACTCGTGATAGAGGAATAATTGGTCTGAACTAATTAAATCTGTGTTTCATACGTTCGTGTTTTCCTCAGTGTATAACTCACGGCATACAGCCTCCATTTTCTCTATCTTAATCTTATGCTAGCACCTGTGATAGCATCAAGCTAGCGGAATGGCTGACTTCACATGTATGGTCGTTCCAACAATTAATAAAACCAGATTTGAATGTTCACACTCGCATAAAATACTTGGAAGAAACATGTGCTAGCAATTAAACAGCTTCTTCTGGGTTAAATCTGCTCACCTAATCGGAAACGTGGTCATTTTTTACCTCGCAGTGGCTTAACTAAGGCTAGCTAGCTAGCTACTTAATTCCGCCACTTGATTTGTTTATATAGTAAAATTGTATAGCACAAAGCAAGCTTGCTAAAGAGCTTGGATGAGGATTTATTATTTGGACAGATAATGTTCATGCTAGCTTATCTAACTAGTTCACTGGACATAGTTAGGTAGCTTGACTAGCATAGGTAATGTTGCTTTATGTGATGTAATCGCAACCAAGCGGTGCATTAAACTGAGGCTCTGCTTTTGTTGGCCCACTGCATGATTTAAGTTAGTAAAACAGCTGCTTAGCACGCTATTAGTCACTCAGTTCTAGCTGCTTAGCACGCTATTAGTCACTCAGTTCTAGCTGCTTAGCACGCTATTAGTCACTCAGTTCTAGCTGCTTAGCACGCTATTAGTCACTCAGTTCTAGCTGCTTAGGATGCCAGGTAATTGAAAGTACAGGTGAACAGAAAGTACATAATTAAGAAACATTAACTGTTTAAACAGCCAGTCAGTTAGTATTCTAGCTTATCAATATCAACTTATTAGCCATATAAGCTAGCACCATACATTGTGAAGCTGTGTAATGTTATCTATCTGATTTTTTTCACCATGGAATGATGGTCGATAAACAAACTATACTGTATTTGTTCAGCTGTATTTATTCGCTTGAGATGGGAAATTCGGTCACATTGTATGTTTGGTCCTCCAAATGGGACAGCGTTTCTCTTGGGAGTGTGCAAATGCTGTCCTGAAATGCTGCCTACCTAGGGAGCTAGCTTCAGATCGGGACGCGACATGTGTGTAAACACCACAGTTAAGGCAGACAGTTCGGTTGGAGCCGTTACACATTCCCTTTTATTTAGGTTGCTAGGATACGGGCTCTACCATTGAAATATTTCAGCTACACACACACACACTTGAGTAGGATAAGTAATTACAGATACGACTGATATATTTTGTGTGTGTGTGGGGGGGGGGGGTGTTGGGTGTGTGTGTGTGAGGTTAAACCCTCCTGTGCTGAAGTGACACTCATGCAGTGTGAACACCGTATGAACAAGTTATGCACCAGCTGTGCCCATCTGTAACACACACACACACACACACACACACACACACGCACATACTCACACCATTGAACTGTTACAGGATGTGGATAATTGGGATCTAATTAATATTTAATCACTCATATAGATCATTCTATTGATAGGTATTTCACTTTTTTACACACACACACACACACACACACACACTTAACATTCTTTAATTAGGTCAGGCAGCAGACATGAAGACATGAAAGAGAATAATCCCTTCGTTAAAACTCTGCTCTCAATCAGTTCCCTGTCAGTAGTGTGTCTGTGTGTGTGTGTGTGTGTGTGTGTGTGTGTGTGTGTGTGTTTCCTTGCATACATGGTTATTCAGATTTAAAGGGTAAGGAAGTTGATTTGACTCTCCGACACTCCACGAGAGCAGCACATGCCCATCTACTTCGGAGTTCAAAGATTCTCCATGTCTGAGGTTACAAAATGGGTATCTTTTTTTTTTTTGATGATGATGATGATGGAAAACTGAGGATTTAATTCAAAGTACTCTGAGTACTTAATCCAAACAGCATTCACAATCCATTAATTCAGCGATGAAGTAAAAAAAAATTAAAGTTGTACCTGTAGTACTTATAGTACATGTTGTACCTGTAGTACTTATAGTACATGTTGTACCTGTAGTACTTATAGTATATGTTGTACTTGTAGTATTTATAGTACATGTTGTACCTGTAGTACTTATAGTACATGTTGTACCTGTAGTACTTATCCTACAAGTTGTACCTGTAGTACTTATAGTACATGTTGTACCTGTAGTACTTATCCTACAAGTTGTACCTGTAATACTTATAGTACAAGTTGTAGTTGTAGTACTTATCCTACAAGTTGTACCTGTAGTACATGTTGTACCTGTAGTAAATTGTACATGGCGTACCTTTAGTACATTGTGTACTTTTAGTACAAGATGTACCTGTAGTACCTATAATACATGGTGAACTTGTAGTACATGGTGTACCTGTAATACATGGTGTGCTTGGTGTATCTGTAGTAGCTATAGTACATGGTGAACTTGTAGTACATGGTGTACCTGTAGTACCTATAATACATGGTGTACCTATAATACATGGTGAACCTGTAGTCAATGGTGTACCTGTAGTACTTATAGTACAGGGTGTACATGTAGTACCTATAGTACATGGTGTATCTGTAGTACCTATAATACACTGTGTACTTGTAGTACATGGTGTACCTATAGTACCTATAATACATGGTGAACCTGTAGTACATGGTGTACCTGTAGTACTTATAGTGCAGGGTGTACCTGTAGTACCTATAGTACATGGTGTATCTGTAGTACCTATAATACACTGTGTACTTGTAGTACATGGTGTACCTATAGTACCTATAATACATGGTGAACCTGTAGTACATGGTGTACCTGTAGTACTTATAGTGCAGGGTGTACCTGTAGTACCTATAGTACATGGTGTATCTGTAGTAGCTATAGTACATGGTGAACTTGTAGTACATGGTGTACCTGTAGTACCTATAATACATGGTGTACCTATAATACATGGTGAACCTGTAGTACATGGTGTACCTGTAGTACTTATAGTGCAGGGTGTACCTGTAGTACCTATAGTACATGGTGTATCTGTAGTACCTATAATACATTGTGTACCTGTAGTACATGGTATATCTGTAGTACCTATTTTACATGGTGAACCTGTAGTACATGGTGTACCTGTAGTACTTATAGTACATGGTGAACCTATAGTACATGATGTACCTGTAGTATTTATAGTACATGGTGAACCTTTAGTACATGCTGTACCTGTAGTACCCATAGTGCAGGGTGCGCATGGAAGTACATGGTATATCTGTAGTACCTATAGTACACAGGTTCCCAGCCTTTGTCCTGGAGAACCCCCTGTCCTGTACATTTTAGTGTTTTCTCTGCTCTAACACACCCAGTATTCCCTGGCTTTACACAATCTCTGACCAGGATTAAGTGGTTACTGAAAGTGAATGTGAGTGAGATTGTCACATCCAGGAATGACGGCACTGAGTGAATGTAAGTCCACTGGCAAGAAGAGAACTTGGAGTCAAAAATCTTTCAGGAATTATACTTATTGGCTCAGTGTGCACTAGGGGTGTAACGATACACTCCAGTAAGGATTCGGTTCACGATACTGGCTTCATGAATAGAATTCAGTTCGATTCTCCGATGACAAAATGTTCACCATGTCTAAAAAGTTCTTCTGAAAAGTTAATTGAATAAACAAAGTGTCTGATCTGGGTGAAATGATGGATTCAAACATAATGAACTCCGTAGCAGCGTCTTAGCACCATTTTAACCTGAAATAGAGTTCCAAGTAGGCTAAAATGACCGCCACCCGCAATCCCTTTCTCAGGCACCATAGATTGTAGTGTTGCGCGGCTGGTGTCGTTTGAAAGCTACTGAAGAGCACTTCTTAACTGTTATAATGTGATTGTGTAACCGTATAACCTGTAATGTGTGTCGGTCGTCGTGATCGTTGTGGCTATAGGTCACTTCAAAAGTGCAGATGATTCCTGGTAATTGCTCAGACTCTCCATGAAAGAATGCTGTCTACATATTTTAACTCTATATTTTAACGCTTTCTTCCTTCCTTCTTTCCTTTCTCCTTTTCCTCCCTTTATTGCTCTCTCTCTCTCTCTCTCTCTCTCTGTCACACAGAGATAGTTTGAAAACTCCCTCCAGTGATGTAAATGTCTAACGATTGTCTAATGCACTGAGTTAATGGAGTGTGGGAATGCTACATGCTAGTGTAAACATGCTAAAGAATTTACACACACATAAACTCACACACACACACACACACACACGTAGGTGTGTTAGCCCTTTAGCCGTGTGTGTGAATTAGCTTTGGACTCTTTTGTTTCTCACGCTAAGTAGTTGAGTGCTGTTGGTGTGTATTGTGTATAGCACAGTGGCTTTCAAATAAGGTTAGCTCAGCTAGACCATTAGCATAACGCTAACTCTGGCTCGCAGGGCTTTTTCAGAAAATCCTCTTCAGTTCACGGCCGATTGTCTTCATCAGCTGAGACGGTTTCTTCACCGCATTCGGATTTGTTGCTTCACTGCGTGATGGCTAATTTACATACAATTGAGAAACACTTCATTCAGTGGCCGTGTTCCAGTACAGCTTACAGCATACCCTCTTCCTTTTCTCCTTGCCAAATAAAGCTTTGTGTTGTGTGTTGGGTTAGCGTTTGTTTTCTAGCACGCCCGTTTTTTTTTTGGCATACGTGCCTAAAAACTAATATTATATGACCTGATATTAATGCGATTTTTCTTGCATACAAGTTAAAAAATTAGCAAATGCCTTAGAATACCAAAACATTGCTTGAAAATTTCTAAAACTTCAAACACATGCACACGTGACATCACTTCCAGTTTACAAATTTGAAAGCTGCTCATTAGTTATAAGTAGATCCAAATATCATGTGACTAAACACAAAATCTGTGACTTGCTAAGTCGCCTGTGTTATGCAAATGATTGTAGCTAGCTACCTACCAGCTACATAATAGTAACTTTTAGCATGCTTAATTGTTACTCTGTGGGCGTGGCTTTTTGTCAGTTTGTCTACCAGTCAGTTTAGATCATTTTAACATGGTGTGTGTGTGTGTGTGTGTGTGTGTGTGTGTCTTTGTGTGCAGGAGTGATCTACACTACGGATCTGTTGGATCGTGAGACGCAGGATTCCTATTGGTTGACGGTTTATGCCACCGACCGGGGGGTGGTGCCTCAGTCAGCTGCACTGCAGGTCTACATTCAGGTGTGTGTGTGTGTGTGTGTGTGTGTGTGTGTGTATACTTGTGTCTATATGCTACAATGTGTATGTATACATTATAATATGTGTGTGTGTGTATACTTGTGTCTATATGCTACAATGTGTATGTATACATTATAATGTGTGTGTGTATGCTTCTGTGTATACGCCATAGTGTGTATGTGTGTGTGTGTATGCTTGTGTCTGTATGCTATAATGTGTATGTATACGTTATAATGTGTGTGTATGCTTGTGTGTATACGCTATAGTGTGTGTGTGTGTGTGTGTGTGTGTGTGTATGCTTGTGTCTGTATGCTATAATGTGTATGTATACGTTATAATGTGTGTGTATGCTTGTGTGTATACGCTATAGTGTGTGTGTGTGTGTCTGTATGCTATAATGTGTATGTATACGTTATAATGTGTGTGTATGCTTGTGTGTATACGCTATAGTGTGTGACTGTGTGTGTATTTGAATGTTCAGGTAGAGGATGTGAACGATAATGCCCCGTTGACCTCTGAACCCATGTACCACGCCTCCGTCCCTGAGAACTCTCCCAAAGACGTGTCAATCATCCAGATCCAAGCCCAGGATCCCGACGCCACGGCAACAGAGCCCCGCTTCTCGTTTCGCATCGCCAGCGGCAACCCGCAAAACTTCTTCAGCATCAACTCGCGCACTGGTAAGCGCACCTGTCAATCAAACACCATGTTGACTGGGATTGGTTGGTTCATCTGTGTGTGCGTGTGTGTGTGTCATAAGCATGACATTGCAAGTCAATACGGCTGCTGATTGGTCGATCCATTAGCGATGCTCTTGTTTTGATTGACTGGGCAATTTTACAGCCACAGGCCCTCCACTATTATCCACTGCTGCTTCCCCAGCAGATCCTAATTACACACTTTCTAAAGGTCAGACAGACAGACAGACAGACAGACAGAGAGGGAGACAGAGAGAGAGACAGCCAGAAAGATGGAGACAAAGAGGTTTACTGTGTGTGAAATTAAACATAAACATACTCTTCACTAGACTACACACACACACACGTATTGCGTATTTTATTAATTTAATATATTTTACTTTCGGTTATATGTTTTAATCGTTTTAGTTTCACAATACTTATTACTTTTGTTACACTTTTTTCATTGTATTATCCTCCTCACTCAGTTCCACTTCACTCCTCTTCATTTCAAGCTTCTTCGTCCCGTGTCGTTTCAATTTGTAGCCGCTTTCTGGTGGTTTATTCATATTTATGCAACCGAGAACCCCGCAGGCCATGTTTAAAGCAGAGTATCTTCTGTATGTTTGCTTAAAAAAAAAGTTACATCAATATTTACGCATGTTTACATGAACAAAATGGCTTCCACGCCCATTATTCAGCAGCGTATAGAATAGCACTTGATCCAGCGTGACCTGTTTCTTTTGTGCACTTAAATTAACGAAGCCACAAGATACTACATTTTTCATTCGAAAGCGCTTCAGAAAGAAAACGTGACCACGGTTTGAAGGATACACTGACCGAGCACTCATCTGCTACACTTATAGCTCGTTTTAACCATCGTTTGGAATTTTACCCATAAAATATTCAGCCCAGTGTTCCTCCGGATGAGGTGCTGTCTCCTGCGTAGTGTCGTATAGTGTCATATTTACGTATTTAATATCGGTCACGAAATACATTCCGTAGTGATTTTAAATGTATTTACAGCCATGCCATAAATTTCAGCAAGACATATTGTTTTGTTATGTGGGATTCTCAGACAGTGGTGCCAGACGTAGTACTGTTCTTCCTTCGAATTTATATCGTGCCAAAAAAAAAAAAGCGCTTAGGTTTAAAGTCAGAATTGTGTATAATTGAGACACGCCTCTGTTTTAGGAAAACTCCGCCCCCGTGTGCATAACTCTTGCGTAATTTCTGAATAGCGCATTCAGCAACATTCAGGGTGGAATTATGGGATTAAGGAATAATTCGAAATCTTTTTAATATAATAAAGTTAGAGTATAAATTCTGAATATTACTACACATATAAATCCTATAATACAATAAATCCTTCAAAACGAATTAAATTCCAAATTATATTTCCAAATTGCTTTTTTTTATTTTATAAAATTGATTTCAAATCATTATGATGGCTAATATAATAATAGAATTGCAGGAGTTTTTCATTTTACATTATTGCATTATTTTTAATTGATGATTTTCTTTGAGCTTTTTTTAAGCGCTTCATTTTTTTTTTTAGTTTAATGTTTATTTTAGGATATTACTTATTTTTTAATTGACACACACACACACACACACACACACACACACAGAGAGAGAGAGAGAGAGAGAGAGAGAGAGAGAGAGAGAGCAAGTTTCTTACACTTTCGCAGCATAGTTGAACACCACACACACACACACACACACACACACACCTCGAAAGGCATCTATCAGCAAAAACACATTCTTCTGTTTCTTCTCCTTTCTATATTATTTTAATTCCTTATTTCTCCCCCTCTCGCTCTATCGCTCCCTCTTGCTCTCTCTCTCACTCTCTCGCTCTCTTTCTTTCTCCTTCACTCTATCTTCCCTCTGACTCTTTCCTCTTTGTCTCTCTTTACTGACAAACCAGTGTTGTGCTGGCAGATTTCATGCATTATTCATCATGACAAGCACTGTGAAGAGAGAGAGAGAGAGAGAGAGAGAGAGAGAATTACGGTTCTCTGCAAAAACACCTGGCATTCACAGCAATAAATAACTTTAAGTGACGCTGAGGGCAGGAGCCGGAGGTGTTCAGTAGGTTTGCAGGTGCATAATGTCCCCTAATGGACACACACACTCACACACTTTTCTGTGTCTGTATGGTGCAAGGACATTATCCATCACAGTCCTGTTTTTTAACTGGGACTGGAATGTATTTATTTGAGGGCAAATTAAAATGAATTGGGGTAAAATATAGACGCTCCCTAAATGGTACTGTTACTGCTCCTGCTTTACACACGGCCCCTAACATATCTCCACATCCAAGAAGTAGCATCTAAATGATGGATGGATGGATTAGTTCACCTGAGTGGATGCAGGATACATGATTAGAAGGTTGGGTGGATGGATGAATTCATGACTATTGGCAGGCGGATGGATGGTGAATGGATGGAAGGATGGATGGATGGTTGAATTAATGGATGGGTCAATCGATTGGTGGGTGGCTGGATGGATGAAATAGTTAAATTGGTAGATGCTGGATGCATCATTAGAAGGCTGGATGGAAGGAAGGATAAGTGGATGGATGGATCAACAGATGTATGGGTGAATAGATGGACAGACAGATGAATAGACAGGAGGATGGATGATTGGATGGATTTGTGGATGAGTGGGCAGACAGGTGAATAGACAGGAGGATGGATGATTGGATGGATGGATGGATGGGTAGACAGTTGAATAGACAGGAGGATGGATGATTGGGTGGATGGATGGATGAGTGGGTAGACAGGTGAATAAACAGGAGGATGGATGATTGGATGGATGGATGAGTGGGTAGACAGGTGAATAGACAGGAGGATGGATGATTGGATGGATGGATGAGTGGGTAGACAGGTGAATAGACAGGAGGATGGATGATTGGGTGGATGGATGGATGAGTGGGTAGACAGGTGAATAGACAGGAGGATGGATGATTGGATGGATGGATGAGTGGGTAGACAGGTGAATAGACAGGAGGATGGATGATTGGGTGGATGGATGGATGAGTGGGTAGACAGGTGAATAAACAGGAGGATGGATGATTGGATGGATGGATGAGTGGGTAGACAGGTGAATAGACAGGAGGATGGATGATTGGATGGATGGATGAGTGGGTAGACAGGTGAATAGACAGGAGGATGGATGATTGGATGGATGGATGGATGAGTGGGTAGACAGGTGAATAAACAGGAGGATGGATGATTGGATGGATGGATGAGTGGGTAGACAGGTGAATAGACAGGAGGATGGATGATTGGATGGATGGATGGATGAGTGGGTAGACAGGTGAATAAACAGGAGGATGGATGATTGGATGGATGGATGAGTGGGTAGACAGGTGAATAGACAGGAGGATGGATGATTGGATGGATGGATGGATGAGTGGGCAGACAGGTGAATAGACAGATGGATGGATGGATGGATGAGTGCGTAGACAGGTGAATAGACAGGAGGATGGATGATTGGATGGATCTGTGGATGAGTGGGCAGACAGGTGAATAGACAGGAGGATGGATGATTGGATGGATGGATGAGTGGGTAGACAGGTGAATAGACAGGAGGATGGATGATTGGATGGATGGATGGATGAGTGGGCAGACAGGTGAATAGACAGATGGATGGATGGATGGATGAGTGCGTAGACAGGTGAATAGACAGGAGGATGGATGATTGGATGGATCTGTGGATGAGTGGGCAGACAGGTGAATAGACAGGAGGATGGATGATTGGATGGATGGATGGATGAGTGGGCAGACAGGTGAATAAATTAAATATACCAATGAAAAACAGCTAGTTCTTTTTAAAGAACAATGTACTGCAAATGTGGGATGGATGGATGGATGGATGGATGGATGGATCAAAGGATAAGATATTGGATGAAAGAATAGATGAATTATTGTTAAGTCAACTATTATTTAGGAAAGCTTCAACTACTAAATGATAGTTAATTCTCTTTCTCTTTCCTCTCCTTTCTCTCCTTCTCTATTTCCCTCACTCCATCTCTTCCCCACTCCCTCCTCTAATATCTCCCTCTCTAATATCTCCTCTTTTCTAGCTCCTTTTCTCTCTCTCCTCTATATCTTGTGGTCTTGCACTCCCACATCTTCTCATCTCTCTTGGTTTTCTTATCCTCCTTTCTGCAATCACCTCTCATCTTCTCCCTCATCTCCCTCGCTCCCCCATCGTGTGTGTGTGTGTGTGTGTGTGTGTGTCTGGAGATGAAAGACTCTAAGAATAGTTCTGTGTGTGTGTGTGTGTGTACAGATGTTTCTTCAGTCTTTCAGTGTGCGTGCTTGAAATGTATGACATTAAATAAAAGACATCCTTATAGTGCAACTTACCATCTGCACACACACACACACACACACACACACACTTCATTTGTAATTATGCCACCTGTCCTCACAATGAGATGTTCAAACTCCCACACACTTGTATCACAAGCCTATCTTCTGTGTGTGTGTGTGTGTGTGTGTGTGTGTGTGTGTGTTGCTCTTATCATTTCAGCTGTCTGCAATCACTCTTCGCTTTAATTAATATGCTAATGTTACTAGTGCAGCTGTTAAACATAGACAAACACAGACTCCATGATACAGGTGTGTGTGTGTGTGTGTGTGTGTTTGTGTGCGGTGCTTTGTCTTAATCGGTTTCTGTTTGTTGCAACCACTTTACCACCCCCCCACCCACACACACACATTCACACACACAGGTCCAGAGTGGTTAAGAATTGAGCCACTGGTTGCTATGGTGATAAAATCAGGAGTTAAGACCTTTGAACGAGAGAGTGTGTGTGCTTTACTTTCTCTGGAATGAAATTGCTGATAGAACTTAGGCCAAAAACTTTTGAGTGTGTTGTTGTGTTTGTCCTTAATACAGACACACACACACACACACAACATTTTGTCTGTACTTTTTTGTATTCTGTTCTGCTCTGTTTGTATTTTGTGGGTCTTTTGTCTGTTTTTTCTATTCTTTTATCTGTTCAGTCTGTTTTGTGTTTGTGTCTTTGACACATTTATCTGTTATATATCTGAACACACACACTCAAAGAAACACACGTGTAGGAGGCAAAAGAACTGTGTGTATGTGTGTGTGTATGTGTGTGTGTGTCTGTGTGTGCATGATTGGTTTTAATTCAAATCTCTGTGTGTTCCAGGTCTCATAACCACGACTGCCAGAAAGCTGGACCGAGAACAGCAGGCAGAGCATGTACTTGAGGTGAAGCGCGCACACACACACACACACACACACACACACACACACACACTCTCTTAAGCACATACCCACTCACTTTATCGCACATGCAAGCCCCCATGCTTGATCAGACTCGATTGCTCCATCTCTCTCTCTCTCTCTCTCTCTCTCTCTCACACACACACACACTCACACACACACACACACACACAGAATATTAAAGTGAGGTGTAGAAATCCATATTCAGTGGCGGAGGTGACAGATTGCACATTGATTGACTGATGAGAAGATTGTGTGTGTAACGTAAGTGCATGAGTGTGTGTGTATGTGTGTGTGTGTGAGAGAGAGAGAGAATATATATGGTGCTATTCAATCAAGAACATGTACCATGCCTGTCTCTCTCTCTCTCTCTCACACACACACACACACACACACACACCTTTTTTCCACCATTTTTCCTAATCTGTTTTATACCATCCCTCTCTTCTACAACCCCAATTCCAAAAAAGTTGGGACGCTGTGTAAAATGTAAATAAATCCTCAGTTTAAACATGTGATATGTTTTCTATGTTCTATTGTGAATAACAGATGGGTTTATGAGATTTGCAAATCATTGCGTTCTGTTTTTATTTACATTTTACGCAGCGTCCCAGCGTTTTCTGGATTGGGGTTGTACTCAATATATTGCATTTTGTATTTCTTTCTTTCTTTCACCTCCATTTATCCATGTATTCTTTTTGTTTTTCTCTCCCTCTTTCGTTCGTCTGTCTGTCCCACCGTCTTCAGCACTCCCCTGGTGTGTGTTTGAGCAGATGGTGCTTGAATGCATCTGTGTTTTAAAATCAATTAAACGACAGGAAAAATTAAACTCGGGTACTGATCCCCTCTGAGGATTTAATGATATGATAATGACATGCGTGTTTATTGGCCCATTGATGGAGTTTAATCACGACTCGGCATGAGCAAATAATTATTTATAACCTGTGCAGGAATATTCAACATGAATGGAAACTTCCGGAGATTTTGTTTTAAGCCAAGAAGCTAGCAAAAACAAAGTGTGTGTGTGTGTGTGTGTGTGTGTGTGTGTGTGTGTGTGTGTGTGTGTAGGTGACCGTATCAGACGGAGGACCCTCGCCCCGTCACACCACTGTGTGGGTGGTGATTCAAGTCCTGGATGTAAACGATAACAAACCCATTTTCCCAGAGAAACTCTACCAGGTACGTTTACCTGAGCGTGGGCGGAGACAGAGGGGCGGAGCCATCTACCGCATCTTCGCCTACGACACTGACTACGGCCCCAATGCAGAGCTCACCTACAGCATCGTGGATGGCAACGATGACGGCAAGTTCCACATCGACCCCAAGACTGGCCTTGTGTCCTCTCCCAGGAAGCAGTTCCCCGCTGGAACATACGACATTCTCACTGTACGTCACCCCTGACCTTTGACCCCTATGTACCTAGATTGACCTAACTATTAACATTCTATCCTCTAGAATTTTTCCTTTCTACGAGCCCTTGGTTAAATTTCTGTAGTTGCTACAACTATGTACTCAAACAGGAGCTCATTAACAATATTGAATTTATAAATACTTTTTATTTTATATATACATCTAATATAAATATACTTATATAAAAATAAAATTTCTACATTTAGGTAATAAATAGAAATTTGTAAGCATAGTAAATATTTAAATAAAAAACAATGGTACAAATATAAACAATTAAATAAACTCATAATTTAGGTACAAGGCTAATTAAATATTAGTAGTTTATTTACAATATGTATAATGTTGATTTCTAAAAATATAATTATAGAAATGTTCATAGGTATATTACATTATTGTTCTTAAATAGTTGTAGTGTAGTTACAATAGTTATTGCAGAATGTATTTTATCAATATATAAGTATGGAAACACATGTTTACATTAAATAGTTGCAGTTTAGTTACATCATGATGTAATTTACATATATGAAAATGTAAACACATTCATAGTTTTATTAAATACTTAATTAAGTTGTAGGAGTTACGGTAGAATGTATCTGTAGAATGTAACGTGAATTAAATTATAGAAATACAGTTATAGTAAATAATTATAGTAATTAAATAGTTGTTGTTTAGCTCCAATAGTCACTGTAGAATACAATTTATACAATAAATATGGAAATGTACATATTTATATGAATAGTTTACATTAAAGAGTATAAAATTATAATTATTGAAATATTCACAGTTATATTAAATCATTGTTGTTATTAAATAGCTGTAGTTTAGTCATAATAGTTACTGCAGAATGTATTTGATAAATATATAACTATGGAAACATACATGTTTACATGGAGTATTTGTAGTTTAGTTACATAATGTAATTTATAAAAATGTATATAATTTTAAAATATTCATAGTTTTATTAAATAGTTATAATTAAGTAATTAAGTAATTAAGTTGTAGTAGTTACTGTTGAATGTAACAAAGTAAATTATAGGAAGATAGTTATAGTAAATAATTATAGTAATTAAATAGTTGTTGTTTAGCTACAGTAGTCACTGTAGAATGCAATTTTTTTAAATAAATATAGAAACGCACACACTTATATGAATAGTTATAGTTTACTTTAGAGTATAAAAGAGTATAAAATTATAATTATAGAAATGTTCACAGATATATTAATACATGCAGTTTAATAACAGCTGTTAGATCAGAATTTATAAACATAGAATGATATGAATAAATGCAGTTATATAAATAGTTCATATTTAATAATTTATTTTACATTAGAACTTAAAAGTTGGAAATAGTTAGAGTTTAATTAGTGGATTAAGAATGATCTGAGAAATAGTTTTTAGTGGAATGACATACAGTAGTTTAGTTACATTTTGAATTTTTGTTCAATTTAGTTTAGTTAAAAAGGTTCCAACGGGTTTTGCGCATTTACAGTGTAGTTACAGGGTTTGAAAGGTTTTTTTGACCTTTGACCTCAGGTGAAGGCGGTGGATAATGGCCGCCCTCAGCGCTGGGTGACGGCTCGTTTGCATATCGAATGGATTCGTCGGCCGCCACCGAGCGCCGCGCCGCTGGCGTTCGAAGAGCCGCTTTACAACTTCACCGTCATGGAAAGTGATAAAGTGGCGGACATTGTGGGTGTGGTCTCAGCCCAACAGCAGGGCTCCACCCCCCTGTGGTTCGACATCACAGGTGAGGAATTTTATGACAAAGATTTAGTGAAAATAAAGACAAGTACCAGAACAGGACTTATTGATCTTATATAAAACTTATGTATAACTTGTGTATAATACAGCTTTGATAGTTTTCACAGTAGGTTGTTATGAACAACGAGGAGACAGACATACTGTACGTGTCCAACTTTTACTGAAGGTTTAAGAAGAACTTATAGTCGAGGTTAAGTTTATTAAATGCTTGCATGCAGATTTTTACAACAGAACACCTAGAGATTACAGTTACAGTTTTGTTAAGAGTTTTCGATCCAGAATTTATGCGAGACGTCTATTAAAATCGTACTTTTAGACTATTTAAAGACACAATATATCATAGTATCATAGACATTTCAATGTAAATATATTTATTCAGATTTCAACATTATTAACGTATGTACAGCTTTACTTGATTGTATATATCACGACTGTGTTTTAGGCATGATTTTAAGATCAAATTTTGTTTTTGTCAATTTGTTAAACTTAAGAAAATATTTGGTCAACCCTTTCAGAACAGTATTGACAATTTGAGGTTTTTGAGTTGAATTTAAACATATTTAGAAAGTTTCTACATAGATTAATTTTTATTATTGAGCTAGAAGTTTGTATTAGTATTTTTCTATTATAAGATCTAAAAATATGTATATCTGTATATAAACAGTATTATACATAAATAGAATATACAGCATTTTATCAGCTAAATTTAAGGTTAGCTTTAAGGTTGTTCTTTAGTTATAGTACATACAGTCTTTGTGTAGAATTTACATAACACTTCTAACAATAGACTTTATAGATATTTAGACTTGTTTTATATATAAATTTACATTTTAGAACACTGTTTGTTAAAATTCAAAGGTTCTTCTAAGGTTTTTTAAACGCTATCAGCTACAATTAAGGTTAACTTTAAGGTTACAGTTTAGTCACAGGACAATATAGTATTTAAATGAAATTCCTAACAATAGACATATTTATACTTGGACTAATTATAGTTTTATAGACTTAAATATTGTTTTAAAACACTATATATATATATATATATATATATATATATATATATATATATATATATATATGTATATGACTGTAGATAGATGTCAACAATCAAACAAACAAGAATACTTCATGAGAATTATTTTCTCTTTACCCTTTGATACAAACTTCGTCCTAATTAATATGATTTGATGATAACGTTAATGAAAATGTATTGTTTATGAAGTTTAAGCTAACGTTTATCAACGTTTAGGATGATTCTTGCAGCAAAGCCTGTCAGCTTAATCATATTCCATTATAATGCTCAGGTCACTCAGAGTAACACAGCATTATTAATTAGTGCGCAGTTCACGTTCTGTAGTCGATGTAGGGTTACTGTTGAAGACTTCATTTCCCATAATGCACCACGCATGCTGTACTCAGTATTCAGATACCTTCTGCTTGCTTTGGCTGTGGCTGCTTTGCACTCCTCCGTCGCTCTGCCTTTCTTATTCTTTTTCGTTCTTGCTCTGGAGTCACAGCCCGATCTCTCTCTCTCACTCTCTCATTCTCATTCTTCTCTTCTTCCCCTCTTGCTTCATCACTTTTCTCTTTCCTCCTCTTCTTTTTATTTCCGACGGCCATTCTGCCTCGATTGTGTCATTCCTTCACTTTATCCCTTCATCTCCTTTTGTACGTATCCCTTGCTTTTTCTTTGCCTGCCTTGGGCTCCTGTTCTGTTCTTTCTCCTCGCATCCTTCCCTGTCTTTTTCTTTTTGCCTGCCTCTGTTCCCTCGTGTCATTCCGGTATCTCTCCTTCCCC
>NC_071271.1:3372574-3475074 GCF_023375685.1 Ictalurus furcatus
GAATGAGTGAGTATCCTTGAAATCAGCAGATGAACCGATTCGACGTCGGAACTGATCCACACAGGGTCAAAATCACAGCAATGTCTGAAATTGTTTTTCTCGAATAGCTTCCTACTTGTTCGAAATGTATTTTAAGGGACAAATTAGTCACAAGGACTTGCTGGTGGTGGAGACATCCCCATCGACGCCATTGGCGTGAAGTTTCGCTTGGCTTGGATATCACTCCCCTATACGTGGTCCTTCCCCAAAACTGTTGCACCAAAGTCTGAAGCACATGATTGGATTGAATGTCTTTGTGTGCTGTAGCATTACAATTTCCCTTCACTGGAACTAAGAGGCCCAAACCTGGGCATTCCAGGATGATGCTCCTGTGAACAACGCGAGCGCCATGGAGACATGGTTTATCAAGGGTGGAGTGGAAGAACTCGAGAACCCTGACCTCAACCCCACTGAACACCTTTGGGATGAACTGGAACTGGAGCCTCCTCACATCATCACAACAGTACCTGACCTCAACCTCACTGACACTCTTGTCGCTGAATGAACACACATCCCTACAGCCATGCCTTAAAATCTAGTGGAAAGCCTTCCCAGAAGAGCGAAGCTCATATAACTATTAGAACTCGAGACTGTTTTGTTTTTTGGCTACCAATGATTTTTGCCGTCATTCATCAAGTAGGAAATTCTAATTAGTGTAATATCTCAAATTATTAAATGTAGTATTTGTATGAACTTACCCTGGCTAGCACCAGATGAACTGATTCCATATATTATACTGTAATTCAAGGGTATTTCAGGCATGCAAAGCACCGAGCTGCTGTGCGATTTGTCGTAGCCAGTGCACATCGTGCCTTACAGCCATCAGCTAATACTAGATATTAATAAAAGGCTCTATTTATACAGCACATTCCTCATGCTCAAGGTCGCTCGACAGATCAGTTTTTCCGAAGGAAATATCAAAAGTCACGCCACACCACACCACACCCCCTATCACACATCTTCTAAATACGACTCATTTTAAAAGCTAAGAACTACACAATGTAAGAACATACACTAATAACCAACAATAATAAAGAACAAAAAAGGGAAAACAGGAACTTGTTTTGAGTATGTAATTGTTAGCATTGTGCGGCAGTAGAAGAGCATATCTCAGGAGATGCTGTTATCGGAAAATAATCTACAATATGAAGCAAATCATTTTTATTTTTAACGCTAGAATAGTTGCTAGAATGTCATCAATGTTTATTTGTCTTTTTTGTTAGTAATTCCATTTCCTGTACACCTTTACCGTGTCCCCTTAGAAAGCTAACGGCTACGTGCTTGCTAGGTAGCTAAATCATAAGTCTCAGTAATTAGCTAGCTATTGCTTGGCCTACTCATTTACTTTACCGGTTGCCAAGCAACAGTGTTATTTATCCTTTTGATAAATGTACTATGTATTCACCTTCCAGTGTTCACAAAGTCAATTTGTACCAACACACACACACACACACACACACACACAGATGGATCTCCACATGTTGCCACTGAGAGCGGAGTGAGGACGGAAGTGCACGACTGTTTGCTATATAATTAGAAGAGCCAGTGGGGTCTCTTCACACACACACACACACACACACACACACACACACACACTTAGCATAGCGATACATAAGGTAACATATGTCATATCATGTTCATCTCCATGTATGTGTGTATTTTCTGTCAGGTTCTCATCACCGTTCTGGATCAGAATGACAATGCCCCAGTGTTCTCTCAGCCCACCTACGAAGTCATGGTTGCCGAGGACACGCCCCCGGATACGGAGGTGCTGCAGGTTTTGGCGTCGGATCGAGACGAGCATCATCGCTTGACCTTTGCCCTGTTGGGCAGCGTGGACCCCGCTAGCATGCGTCTGTTCCGCATCGACGCAAACACGGGTCACATGTACACTGCACAACGCCTTGACCACGAGACTAACGCACAGCACGTCATCTCCGTCATGGTAACGCTTCGCTAATATCTGAAATATCTGAAATCTGAAACGCTAGTCAACATGGAAACTCGTATTTATGATAAGTGTGAAATGTCGTACTGTGTCTCAAATATCGTTGAGCTGAAATGATACGTTTGAACGGACAAAATGGACGATTTTAAAAATAGAACCTCGTTGACAACGCGTCACAAAGTTGCTAGCTAAGATAAGCGTACAATATTGTAGCATGTTTGGGAGCTAGCTAATTGTTTGCTAGCTAATAGGCTCATTAGAGGTTAGGGCTTAGCTTACCTTTCTAGTTTAGCGCTAGGGTTAGTGCTGTACCTAACTCAACACTCTCAGCTAAACCCTGATTTGATACACCGACGCTACGTACACGCAAGCGTATCCTAAATGCTAGTTCTTGTCACGTTATTTAGTTACTTGTGAACATTTTGAATCTTTTTTTTTTTAATGTCACACTAGCACCTGGTATAATCTGGTAAGAAGACTTTTTTTCTTAATGCTAATTGTTTAAGTGTTGATACAGTTTTATTCTGAAATTCTGAGGCTGAAATGAGACAATTAGCTAACCTAGCTAGCTAATTGTCTGTTAGCTAAGCAGCCTGACGGTACACACATTTCACAGGAATGGCAGCCATTTTCTAAAGTGCTAGAACACAATTCCTTGACAGTGCTGAGTGTTCATCAGATTTACGTGAATAGCATTGTGTAATGACATAAAGCGTAAAAAAAAAATAAAAAATAAAAGTTAGCTGGATTTTCTGTCACATACCCTACAGCTAGCGTTTGTGTGCATCCTGTCAGGATTTAGCTGTAGCATGCTAATCTCATAAGCATGTTGGTAATTAGCTGATTAGCTATCAGCTAGCTAGTCAGATGTAGTGTCTTTGTGACGTTTTATAACACGTCTGGTTTTCCGTCAAAATGGTGTTTGGACAGGTTAGCGATTAGCTTCCTCTTTTTCCTCTAACTCTGTTTTTCTCTCCCTCTCTATCTGAGGTTAAATAAGGACAAAGTGCTCTTATCTGTCTCTCAGCTTTATAGCTCACTACCTCCCTCCATCTTTCTCTCCCACTCGTCTGTGTGTGTGTGTGTCTCTCTCTCATAAGATAGGACTCTTGCCTGTTTTTCTCTCTTTTTCCCCATCCTTTCTTTTTCCATCATTAATTCTCTATTTTGTTTGTTATCCCTTCCTCACTTGCGGCTGTGTGTACCTTGACAGTAAAGTGTGTGTGTGTGTGTGTGTGTGTGTGTGTGTGTGTACGTGTGCATTTGCGTTTGCGTTAATGTCGTCTCCCGGCGCAGCAATCTAATTATCGATCTGATCACACTCACTCTCTGTTTCAGCGCCCTTCTCTCTGTGTGTGTGTGTGTGTGTGTGTGCCTCATAAATATTCCCCGCAGCCTGTGAAACAGATGAAATGTGTTATTGTAATCCACCGAGAGATGTTATCTGTGTGTGTGCGAGTGCGAGTGAGTGTGTGCGAGTGAGAGTGAGTGAGTGAGTGTTATTGCTGTCTGTTGCTATTTCACTGAGGCAATAAAGTTTACTTATGCCTATTTCTTGTCTACCTCTCTCTCTCTCTCTCTCTCTCTCTCTCTCAGGTGAAAGATCAGGAATTCCCATACAGACGGAGTCTTGCGCGTGTTCTCATTGGTGTAGAGGATGTAAATGACCACGCCCCTCAGTTTACCATGGCAATGTATGACGGACAGGTATACGAATCTGCGGCTCTTGGCTCTGCCGTCGTCACGGTAACGGCTCTGGATAAAGACAAAGGCCAGAATGCTCAGATAACTTACAGTATAGAATCAGGTAATAATACAACACACACACACACACACATGTCCTTTCACGCCAAGTCTTGGAAACATGCTTACTGATAACTCGAATAAACTGTTATTATAATATCACTACATCTTTAATATAAGTAATAAAACATAATAGAGATTGTGTTTTCATCACAGCTGTAATTTGGTCACAGTAGACCTGCAAAATCTTATGTCATTTATGATAAAGCATGGCTCTGAGTGTTTTATTACTTTTATACACAAACAGAAAAAGTAAAGCTGCAATACGTTGTTTTGAAATATGTGTTTTGTTGCCTCTACAGGAAACGCTGGGAACACATTCCGGATTGATCCAATTCTGGGAATCATCTCAGTGGCACGGGAATTGGAGATATCCACCATTGGTCACTACGTGTTAATTGTAAAAGCCGTGGATCATGGCTCACCCGCTCTATCTTCCACGGCTGTTGTTCGTATTGCTGTGACACTCTCTGACAATTCAGGCCCCAAATTTCCCCAAAGCGAGTATCAGGCTGAGGTTGCTGAAGGTGTTTCAATCGGAACATCAGTCACCACTGTAACAGCCCTTAGCCTGTCCACACTAACCTACGAAATCCGTCACGGTAATGGAGGTCGGACATTTCGGGTTAATCAGTACAGTGGTGTGATCACAACTCAAAAAGTGCTCGATTTCGAGACGATTTCTTCATACGTGCTGATCATCACGGCTACCAACATGGCCGGCCAGTCGTCCAATGCCACTGTAACGGTTGTCGTGCTTGACCAGAATGACAATGCCCCTGTGTTCCAGCAGCTGCATTACCACGGTGACATCAGTGAAGGGGCAGGGCTGAACAGCGTGGTGCTGAGTGAATCTGGCGAGCCTTTGGTTATCCGGGCGACAGATGCGGACCGGAACCATAACGCCTTGTTAGTATATCAGATCCAGGAAGAGAATGCCAGACGTTTCTTTACTGTAGATGCTGGCACCGGTTCCATTAGAACCATTGCTCAACTGGACCACGAAAAAACACCTACTTTCTATTTTCATGTGAGTGTAAGGGACAGTGGACGTCCACAGCTATCAGCTGAACATCCTGCGGAAGTCACCGTCCAAGTGCAAGACGTTAATGACTGTGCGCCACAATTCTCCAAGGACTTCTATGAAGCCGTTCTTCTGCTTCCCACCTACGAGGGAGTGGAAGCCTTGAGAATCTCTGCTTCTGATCCTGATGGAGATGGTCAATCGGACCTCATCTACTCACTGACTGACACCAGTTTGGAGCACTTCGCTGTAGAGTCGAGCACTGGGCTAATCACAGTCCAAAACAGCACCTTTGGCAAAGACCGTTTCCGATTTAATGTTCGCGTGTCAGACGGACGCTTCTCCAGCACAGCTCTAGTGACCATTCTTGTGCGTGAGGCACTTGACAGTGGCCTAGCTTTCACACACAACATCTACAATGCTAACATTCAGGAGAACAATGCTAATGTGACAACAGTCGCCGTAGTTACAGCGCTTGGCAACAAATTAAACGAGCCACTACGCTATACTTTGCTAAACTCTGGTGGGAGGTTTCGAATCCGTCCCACATCTGGAGCTATAGAGACGGTAGGAGTCCCCTTAGACAGAGAGGACAAAGAGGAGTATGGACTTCTTGTGCAGGCAAGTCGAGAGGAAGACCGGCTACGTGTTGCAAGGGCGCTTGTCCGTGTACGTGTCACAGATGTCAACGACAATGCGCCCATTTTTGTTGGACTTCCGTATTATGCAGCCGTGCAAGTGGAGGCAGAACCAGGGGTGTCCATATTCCGTGTGACCGCTGTGGACAGCGACAAAGGTCCAAATGGAGAAGTCAGCTACTTACTGCAGGATGAGCTGGGACACTTTGAAATGGACCGTAGTAGTGGTGAGCTGAGATTACGCCAGGCCTTTGATGCCGATCTGTCCAGTGTGGAATACCAAATCCTGGTTTTTGCTCGTGATAGCGGCACACCATCCCTGTCCTCTTCTATCACCTTCCCTGTCACTGTTGTCAACCGGGCAATGCCTGTATTTGACCGGCCATTCTACTCTGTTAAAGTAAGTGAGGATGTACCGGTGTTCAGCCCTGTTCTGGGAATCAATGCCAGCAGTCCAGAAGGACAGGATGTTCTCTACACCATCACACATGGCAACGCTGATAGCCTTTTCTCTATTGGATTTGACACTGGTATCATCAGCGTTATAGCCCCTCTGGACTTTGAGGCCAATCCGGTCCACAAACTGATCATCAGGGCAACAGATTGCCTCACAGGTGCTAGAGCAGAGGTGGATGTCGAGGTGACCGTTTTAGACATGAATGATAATGCACCTGTGTTTGAACAACCAGTTTATAAAGCGGTAATCTCTGAATCAGCCATGATTGGAACGCCTGCTTTGCAGGTGCAAGCGACAGATAAAGACTCCGAGAGAAATGCAGCAGTTCGCTACCAGATCATCCCTGACCGCAGTAACAGCACAGACCACTTTCACATTGATAGTAGCAGTGGTCTGATCTTGACTGCTCGCACCCTCGATCACGAAACCATCCAGCGCTACGTTTTCTTTGTCAAAGCGACTGATCATGGCTTCCCTCCTCTTAGCACTGAGGTGCAGGTCATGGTTCAGGTGACGGACACAAACGATAATCCTCCAGTCTTCAATCAACTACTGTATGAGGCATCGGTTTACGAACTTGCACCCAAAGGGCACTTTGTCATGTGCATTCAGGCGTCTGATGCAGATCAGTCTGATGTAGACCGACTACATTATGGTTTGGTATTAGGAAACGAGCGATTGCTATTTGATCTGGACGCTTCCTCAGGGATTCTGACTCTGAGTGGACAGCGGCGCACGCAACGTATGCCCCCCGCCATCAGCCTGAACGTAAGCGTTTCAGACGGCGTTTTCACCAGCACAGCACAAGTGCACGTACATGTAGAGTGGGCTAATCTACACACGCCACAATTCACCCAGGGCATGTACGAAGCAGAGGTACGAGAGAACATGCCAGCTGGATCAAAGGTCCTTATGATTCGGGCTCAGGATGCTGATCCTGGACCATTCGGAGAAGTGCACTACGTTTTGCTGTCGGATGTAGCACGATACTTGTTTAGTATAGACAGCAATGGTCAGATAACGACTCTGGAGAGGTTGGATCGGGAAGAGCAAAATGAATTTGTGCTGTCAATTGCAGCAGTCGACACAGGAGGAAGAACTGCATATTGCCATGTTCGGATTGCAGTGCTGGACGAGAATGATAATGCCCCACTTTTCGATGCTTCGGAGTACCGTGCTAGCGTCCGGGCAGAGGTGGAGCCTGGCTCTTTAGTGACACAAGTGCAGGCTTGGGATGCTGATCAAGGGCTCAATGGAGAGATCAACTACAGCTTATACAGTGAAGCCAGTATTCAGGTCACAGAATTGCTGGATATAGACCCTGATAGTGGTTGGGTAGTTACCAAGGGCAACTTCAGCCCCCTTCGAGGGTCGGTGTTGTCCTTTTTTGTGAAAGCCTCAGACAGTGGTGTACCAGTCCGCCATTCTCTCATTTCTGTGTACATTCACGTGCTCTCAAATGATGCCCACTTACCTGTCTTCAGCCAACCACACTTCTCCTTTACAATTCCAGAGGATACACCCATTGGTCACACACTAGGAGCAGTGCATCTGCAGAGCCATCGTGGACAGACCTCTCTACCGGTCAGTTTCTCAACTGTGATTGGTCAGACTGTGGAGAGTAATAATGATGGGGTTTTTGTTGTGGAAAAGGAGAGTGGGATGATAAAACTGGAAAAGCCACTGGACCGTGAACAAACTCCTGAATTCCATTTTAAAGTGACCGCAACCCTGCAGCAAGGGCTCGTAGATTCAGTCGCTGTCGTAGATGTGGAAGTAAAAATTCTAGATGTAAATGACAACAAACCGGCATTTGAGTCCAACTCATATGAAGCCTCCATCGTTGAGGGACTTCCTGCTGGCACCAGGATCCTCCAGGTGCTGGCAGTGGATCCTGACTGGTCAGCCAATGGTCAGGTGACATACAGCCTCGCTCCACCTGGGCTTCTGGGTTCAGGAAGTGAGGATTTGAAGGATAGTGGGAGCTACTTTACAATTGACAGCACTTCTGGTTGGATTTCAACTCTAAAAGGCCTTGATCATGAACTTAACCCCATCCACAGTCTTACAGTCTGGGCATTCGATCTCGGCGACCCAGCCAGTCTGTCATCCTCGACGACAGTCGCCATAGCAGTTGGTGACTCCAATGACAACATGCCCGAGTTTCTGCAGCCACACTACTACGGCAGCGTACGGGAAAGCGATGCGCCTGGTGAAGTGGTTGCTGTGCTGAACACCCGTGATGATGACAGCTCTCCTAGCAACCGTCAGGTCACCTACCACATCACAGGTGAGGAAAGGAAACGGGTGTATTTGTGTGTTCATGTCTGTGTGAAGGAAACGGGGCGGGGTGGGGGACGACACGACTGTACGTTGGTTTGTTTAGATAACCTGTTATTGTGCGAGAAGGGAAATGTGTTTTATGAAAGTGTGCATATTGGGCATATATTATGTCATTCACTATGTATTCACAATGCAAAACCAGGTCTTATTATGGGATGTTAAGGCCCATTTCTGCATTCCTGCTCACACAAGCTGCATTTCATTATGGAGCACCTGCTTTAGCAGTCGCATTGGTGTGTTTCCTTGGTCAGCATTTTAACTGAAAAAGAACCGTGACAGACATTGCATTCAGTATACCTTTGAGCGTTATCAAACATGCCATAGCTTTTAGCGTGTTTGTTTATTAATATCTTACCGAAGGATGGATCCGGAACTATTGCCAACTGCAGCAATCTCAGAAAAAAAGGGTATTAATCTGTACCTTTCCTCGTTGCTGCAGTGGTACCCTCAAGTGTATACCTTTGTACCTTTAGTATACGTCTTTTACCTAGAAAGATGTAATATACCTTTAAGGCTTTGCACTTCTTAGCTACACTCTCAGATGCTAGCTACATACTGCATATTGTGGTATTTTGTTAGCAAGGAGTGTGCAAAGACTGGCCAAAAATGCTGCTTATCTAAGAAACTGCCCTCAAACTGGAGTGTGATGATTTTTATTATTATTTTATTTTTATTTTTTACACTAAGCAAAGCACCGATGCCCCCTACTGGTGGAAGAAAATAAACATTTATTTAACCCCATGGTCGGAGATGAAAGCGATGAAACAGAAACAGGTCTCTGCAGTGCACTCAGACTTTTGGATCTGAGACACACACTTCACTTTGGAGTGGAAACGAAGAGTAAATCAGTAACACACACACACACACACACCGCCGTGATGAACGTTCGATTGATTTGTGTACGAAATAACCACATCGTAAGAACCAGCTGTGCACCTCATCACACACTGTCAAACACAGTTACAATTTTGCAGAATGCCTTGCCTGGTGGTCTAGAGCTCCTTTATAGACAACAACACACACACACACTCACACACACACACACACACACACCTCTACTCACACACTCTCAGGTGCAGCCTGTATATCACTTTAGAAATTCATAACATTGCATTAGGGAGCTGCCATGGTTTATAATTCATGGGTTCCCGGACATACACACACACACACATTTTGACTGAGGCAGAATTTAGATTAAGGCACAGCCTCAGTGGCTGTAAACATTTTCTGAGTGTAATGTTATGAAGTTTCAACTTCATAACACACACACACACACACACACACACACACACACACAACTCAATTTCAGTTCTACGTATCTATGTGAGTGCTGTTCAGGCTGATACCAGAACAACGCTCTCTCTTTTTCCCCTCGTTTTCTCTTACGTCTGTTTCTCTTTCTTTGATGTTTAAATCCCTTCGGTTTCAGACGAACTCAAAGGTCAAACACTGACTAATGGACTCTTCACACCCCCTGACAGAAGTGTGATATAAACACATAATAGAGAAAGATGGAGTCAGAGAGGACGCGTGTGTGTGTGTTTGTGTGTGTGTGTGTGTGTGTGTGTGAGAGAGAGAGAGAGAGAGAGAGAGAGAGAGAGAGATATGTGAAAATATAAAATGAGAAAGTGACAAGGAAGAGAAAAAAGTCATAGAGATAGATGACGGAACAAGAGAGAGGAGAAGTGAAGAAGAACGAAAGAAAGGTTACATAGACCCGTGGTTCTGAAAGTGGAGTCGATGAATATCAAAGCTATAATGGCAACTGGAATATAATCTAATTTGAATAAAAATGGGTTCTTTGGGCCAACACACAAAGGCCACTTTATTAGGTATACCTGTATACCTGCTCATTCATTGGTGGTTGGTCCCAGATGGGCTGGTTTAAGTATTTCGGGGGAAAAAAACTGCTGGGATTTTCTACACAGAATAGTGCAAAAAACAAAAAACATCCATTCAAGAACGGACAGACTGGTACGAGCTGACAGGAAAGCTACGGTAACCCAAATAAGCACTCTTTACAACTATGCTGAGCAGAAAAGCATCCTAGAATGCATCAAACCTTAGCATAGGCTCTGTTCCTATTGAAGTGGTTGTTCGGAGTTTTATTGTATGCATTTAAATAATGTGTAACTTAATTTAAAAGGTCCTTGACTATAAAAAGTGTGAAAACCCCTGACATACTGTACAGTGGTGCTTGAAAGTTTGTATAATTTTCTAGATTTCTGCATAAATATGACCTAAAAGACCCCATCAGATTTTCACACAAGTCCTCAAAGTAGACAACGAGTAACCCAATTAAACAAACGAAAGAAAAAAGTATTTACTTATACTTGGTCATTTAATTATTTATTGAAGAAAATGATCCAATATTATATAATACTACCTGAAATAAATACAGCTAACGCTGTAAGTACACTGTGCCACAAATAAACAGGCTATAAATCATGCTGACTAACGCAGACGGAAGCACAATGACTGAGTCTCCAAAACATCAACACAGTTGGCGATAACAGACGCAATGCCTTATGGTAAAGTCTGTCCACACTTGGCGACATGCCTGAGCAGTTATTTCCTGCTTTTTACTCGAATAAAGAGAAACTCATAAACCTGAACGAAAGCTGACGTTTCAAAATCCGGACAAAAAAAACAAAACGTTAGAAATATTGTTTAGCCACAATAACACAATTAAATTAGTTTTTTTTCCGACTGCGCTTGCATGTTTCTACGTAACAAGATGGAAAATGCTTATTTACAGCTCTTTCTAATGTATTGAAACTGATGATTGTCAGCTTAGAGAAAAGGACAAATCCCAAACGACGTTTTACTCCCAACACCTTATCTAGTGCACTATATGGGTGATAGAACAGTATTTTCTGTAGTTTGTCTCTTGTGAGCGTGTAGCATCCACTGCCATTTTTGTGGCTGTTTTTTTGTTCTGCTGAGAAAAAAAAATAATCTAAAATGTACAGCCTATCGCCTTTTTATCCACATGTTACATTCTAGACTTTGTACTAGCTTCATTGGCAGATTAGCAAAGCAAGCTAACTGGACTAGCTGTTTACACTCAGCAGAAAAACAAAAAAAACGGTCTTTGCTACTCCCTTCCAAGCTTTACTTTTCTTCATAATGTTTCTAGACACATTTAGTGAGAGGGCATATGCTATATGGCAGGATAAGATGAAACAACGTTACTTATTTTAGTCGGTCCCTCCAGGATTTCCTGATGTTGTGATTGCAGAAATGAACCCAAAATCAAGCAAACTCCGCAATATTCAGAGGAGCTTGCGATTTATTTACAAAATCAAGCATTTTTGGCCGCAGCAATCACAAATTTTTTTTTTTTTACAATTTTGGTATCTTTAGTGAAGAGTGTGTCAAATTTAATGACAAATGCATTTTTCAGTATTATATTTTTATATTGATGAGGTGGTGTTTGTTGAGTTTTTTTGTGCATTCGTTTTAAGTTTAAATTTGTATAGAATGATAGATAGTTAGATATTGTTTCAGTAAAACACTTTGAGTTGTATACAGTAAATGTGCTAAAATAACTTAACTAAGGTTGCTTTCCCACTACACACTACACGAGAGACGACTAACCGGGTCCCAGTAACTTATAAGACCGTTATTTACACAAAATCTCTGATGAAATGTGGTAAAGTTGTGTCAGTGATGTCAGTCATGTGAAAAACTGCCACCATGAAAAACTTCAAGTGACTTTGCAATGTTCAATTTTTTTTTTAATGATTGTTGGTGAAAATACGACAATACTCCTTAGTGAAGCTGTGTCCCAAATGACCAAAAATAAAGGTATGTGTAAAGTTAATTTGTAATAACTCTGTTTGTGTGTGTGTGTGTGTGTGTGTGTGTGTGTGTGGTCTTTGATAATTGGCTGATGTCACTTTTGTTGACTCAGAAGAAGAAAATTATTAAAGAGCAAATAATTGAGCAAGTGACAAAGTGGATTGAAAGAGAGAGAGAAATAAAGTGATAAAGACAAATACCCTTTCTGTGTTATTAGCCTCCAACAGAATTAAATTGCACTGTTTATTTAGATATATATATATATATGTGTGTGTGTGTGTGTGTGTGTGTGTGTGTGTGTGTGTGTTACATGTCTGCATAAAAGCACACTGATTCGACACTTATTGAGGCAACTGTTTTAGATTACTGTGTTCCAATTTAATTCATTCTATCCATCGTTCTACTATTTCTGTGTGTGTGTGTGAGAGAGAGAGAGAGAGAGAGAGAGATAAGTTAATTCTCATTAGTGTTAGACCTTAATAACTTAAATGAAAATAAAAGGTGTGATTATTACAATTTATACTAATCAGCCTGGCACCACTGGCAGATTTTATTAATGCATATAGGGGTGTGTGTGTGTGTGTGTGTGTGTGCGTGTGTTTTATTGCCTTATGGGAATGACATCATTTTCACCCAGCAACCTCAAAGAGATGAAAGACGTTATGAGGACAGAAATGCTGGTGTCATTAGAAAAATGGTGTGTGTGTGCACGTGTGTGTGTGCGCATGTGTTTGTGTGTGACTTGTGAGGTGTGTGTGAGAAAGAAAGCTGCATTGCGCTTGTTTTTCTAGGAGGTTTCCTCTCAAAAATGTAATCATAGCTATAAACAAGACTAGCGACACGTTTGATTAGCTACAACACTAGCTATAGTAAATAGTGAACATGGTGTGATGTAAGACAGCCTAATAACAGTAGTGTGTTTTTTCTTCTGTGTGTGTGTGTGTGTGTGTGTATGTGTGTATGTGTGTGTGTGTGTGTGTGGGCAGGTGGCAATCGTGGCGATGTGTTCGCCCTGAGCTTACTCTCCTCCGATTGGAAGCTGTACGTGAAGCGGCCGTTGGACCGTGAACAGCAAGAACGTTACGTCATCAACGTCACGGCAACAGACGGCCTCCACGTTGCGACGGCAACCGTCCATGTGCTCGTCACCGATGCCAACGACAACAGCCCCGTGTGTGACCCGGTGAGACACGCACCAACACACACCGACACACACAAACCAAAACATGGACACAGTTACTTTATGTGCGTACATGTGCCTAATTTGTTTGTGTGTGTGTGTGTAGGTGGTGTACACTGCATCTGTCTCGGAGGATGTCCCTGTTGGAAATCTGATTCTCAGAGTGAGAGCGACGGATGCAGACACCGGCTCCAACGCACAACTACAGTATACGCTGTCAGGGGGCGGGGCTGAGGACTTCACCATACACCCTTACACAGGTCTGTCTCGTTGTATATCTGTCTATCTATCTATCTGTCTATCTATCTATCTGCCCATGATGGTGATGACGTAGTGTGTGTGTGTGTGTGTATTGCAGGAGAGATAAAAACTGCCACATCATTGGACCGGGAGAAAGTTGAGCGGTACTCTCTTGTTGCCAGGGCAACAGACGGGGGTGGGCTTTCATGTGAGGCGACTGTTTCCATCATGCTACTGGATGTTAATGATAACCCTCCTCGGTTTGGCTCCGCCCACTACGAGACCAGCGTTTATGAGAACACGGCTGCGAAAGCGCTACTCACACAGCTAAATGCCGTAGATCCAGACCTGGGTACGAAACACACACACACACACACACACACACAGAGTGCTGCTGCTGCAATGATTTCTAACTTGCACTGCATTATTGATGAGTTCCTGTGTGAGCGTGCAGTCCTTTGAGCGATCTGTTATGCAGTGTTGCTACATGCCTTCATTCACGTTTCTTCCACTACTGCCACTTTTCACTCTGCTCAAAAAGGAGCACTCCCTGACATCGTTATCTCCAGCGTGATCTCGACGTGCCGAACAGCTCGATGGTCGACTTTGAAGGATTTGAAAACTTACTAGCTGTTTTGTGTAGCGACCACGTGTGCATATGTGTGACATGTCCGAGAGTTTAACAACTGTGTCCTGAACATGTAAAAAAAAAAAGCCAAGAATCTGCTGAAAACACTGAGGTGATAGACCACCACTGTAGTCGCTGTATGCAGGTGCTGGCCAAAAGAGACCGAGGCCTACTTTAGGAGATGTTGTTGCTTAAGGGTTAGAATGCTGGCAAGATATTTATGCTGTGTTACTGTGGACAACATGCCTCCATTGATGGTGAAGATCCGGGTTTCGAGTATTACAGTTGGCCAGGATTTCAGTTTTTTGTTTGGGTTTTTTTTTTTAGATGTTTGACCCAGTTTTCTTGCAGATGCTATCAGCAGCATTCTTTGTAGATCCTCTCGGCTCAATATGTGGCAAGAGGCGGCTTTTGTACTGCCATGAAATCTCATTTCATTCAGCCAGAATCCTATGATGAAACTAGTGTTGTGTTTTATCTCTCGATGGAGTAGGATATGATACACATTGACAACCTGGTCTGGGTATACGGTCTTGCTCACTTAGAATCTCAGAATCCATCCCGCTTGAGGACCAACTTGTTATTCCACAACAACTCCTTGTTCACTGCAGAAAGGGTTTTGGACAAGTCGAGTAATACTACAAACAAGTCCTGATGCTGTTCGTTATACTTTTCCACCAGCTGCCTGGACGTGATAACAATGTCTACTACACTTTATTTTGTCCAAAAGCCAAATAGAGACTCTTGGTTGTACACTATATGGCCAAATGTATGTAGACACCTGACTATCACACCACCCATATGTGCTTGTTGAACATCCTATTTCAGACATCACCCCCTTTGTTACTATGAAAGCCTCCATTCTTCTTGGAAGACTTTCCAGTAGATTTTGTAATGTGGCTGTGTGGATTTGTGCTTTCAGTTATAAGAGCACTGGGTGAGGTCAGGCATTGATGTCTGACGTCGGGCGAGAAGGCCTGGTGCGCAGTCCACGTTCCTGTTTATTGTTCAGTGTGGTTGAGGTCAGGGCCACTCCAGTTCTTCCACTCCAACCTTGGCAAACCATGTCTTCATGGACCTCGCCTTGTGCACAGGGGCATTGTGAAGCTGGAACAGGATTGGGCCTTTTAGTTCCAGTAACACGAAATCTTAATGCTACACCATACAAAGACACTGTAGATAATAGTGTGCTACCAACTTTGGGCAAGGCTCATGTATGAGTGAGATGGTCAGGTATCCACAATCTTTTGGCCATGTAGTGTATCTATTCTGCAGAGGAACATTAAGAGTTCTTGCAGTGGACAATAATGACGTCGCTCTTCTACGGTACTTCTACTTTCTTTTACTTTCTATGGCAGCTCTGTTACCTTTGTTTCTCACTGGCTAACGAACAGGCGAAAGAGCTCTGGTAATTGGGTATGGTATGTCTGAGGGTCTAGCTCAGAAGGTTGCTAGAACGTTGTCCGGACCAGGTGCCTCTGATTGAATCAGAATCAGTTTCTTGCAGCTGTTCTGCAGAACCCTAGTTAGAACTTTTCCTGTAATGGATATCCTTCTGCAGTTTCTATAGACAGCTTTATCATCTTTATTTTTGTGCCAAATTTAAATATCTCTGAAGGATACAACCTTCCCCCTCAGACCTGGCTGATGGACAGATAAAGAGCTCCAGCTGGAATGTTGTCTGGATTGGGTGTCTTGTGAATTTTAATGGAGCTCCACTTTCTCCCTAGTTAACCACCTGTTGCTCCCCTTCACTCCTCTAAACAGGATCCACCCCACCACCCATGCAGAAGCCCCCTGGAACTTCAGCACAAATTCCCAGAGTACTTCCCCCACAATCCATAATCACTCTCCATACCACTCAGTTTAAAGGTGTAGCCTGGACTTGCAAAAACATTTCAAACCACTTTTAGAGTTTCTGTAAAAGTGAAAGGACAATGTTGCTCTTGTAGAACGGTAAAAATTTGGTAACATTGGAATCAGTTCTGGACTTGTTTGAGACGGCTTCAGACAACCTATGAAATTTTGGACTTGACCTTTAGACATGGTTTACAACTTTTTGAAAGCATGCAAGTTTGTACCCCCAGCACTTGCTTTTCTATCAGTTTGTAGTGCAAGAATAGTTCCTAAGACAGAGGGGCAACAATTGGTTGCCTCCTCTTAGGAGACCATCCTATAGAGCCCACAGCAGTCTTGAGATATCCTACTGATTTTGCCTGGGGATGCAAGAACCTCATTAACTATATGAGACCACAAGTACTGTAGGAGTGTTGGTGTATGAGAGGCTCTGTACTTGCAGGTGGAACCTTGTACTGCGTTCATGGTGCCTCCTAAGTGGTAATTTGCAAGTTGTGACCATGTCATTTCCAACCTCGGCACGTTCGACGTGCAAACTGGAAAAAAAACCGTGGATGCAACCGTGAAAGTATGTTTGCTTTGTCAGAATATGTAGAGCTCTATAAAAGCTACTTTAACTGCAATTTTACAGTTATAGGCCTGAGTGGCTACTGGTTCTGTCCTACTGTAGTGAACTTCAACCATTCATGCAACCTTTTGGACTGACATTGCAGGGGACTTTACACTGTCCGCAGTGCGGGCGGCCATGTTGACTAGATGTCACTCTGTAAAACAACTTCACGTCGAACACAGCATCAGACCATTTATTTACCTTTCCAAAGCTATCCTGTGGCAAAACACCTGAAAACCAGAAAAGGGGTTCTTGCACACATCTTGAAAATCTGAAAAGGCATAGGCACTCACTACCATACATGGAAGAGTACTGAAAATCTGGAAGAACACTATGGAGACAATGTAGTCAAAGGAAGACACCAAAGTTCTTGTGGGCATTCCCTTATTTTCTTAACGCAGCCTCCTGAACGCATCTCATATTTCACATTTCCATGACACCAAACCTGCACATGGAAAGCTTGCGTTACGCATCAGTTTTACATCGGTGACCTTCTCTCTCTCGTTCTGTCTATCTCTCTGCCTCAGGTGAGAGCCGTAAAGTAGTGTACTCGCTAGTAGACTCAGCCGAAGGTGTCTTCTCCATCGATAAGTGGACTGGTGTGGTGGCTCTGGAGCGGCCGCTGGACCGTGAGGTCCAATCCTCATACCTTGTGGTGGTACGGGCGTCTGATCTAGGTGTCCCCTACCGTCTCTCGTCTCTCACCAACCTCACCATCGCTGTACTGGACGTAAATGACAATCCTCCGGTGTTCGAGCGGCGTGACTACAGTGCCACGCTGGGCGAGGATGCAGCAGCTGGCACCGCAGTGCTGCGTGTCCATGCGCACAGCAAGGACATCGGGACTAACGCTGACATCTATTACAGCATCCGGTCCGGGAACACGCAAGGGCACTTCAGCATTGAAACGCACACAGGTGAGGGGACAAATCTTGTACTTGCATAATATACTGAAGGAGTGGACAGGTCTGGCTGTGTCCCAAATCCTAGCATACTAGCATGCTTATCAGCAAGCCAATATAGTCCCATTCTGTAGTTATAAGATGGGTATTGCTAGACTACTAGACATAATATTATTATTACAACCACTGTTTAGTATGTCTAGGTTTAGACAAAATCTGAGGTCATGGCATCTATCGAAAGTTGTAATATTGCTGAACTATTTACATATCAATATACAGATGTCTTATTCTGTTAGTCTGACAGGATTGCTGAGAGGATTTTAAGTCATATTTATAAATGTTCCTAATCTTCGCTGCTAAGATTGTTTAGCTAGCTGAACTGGCAGGATTTCTGACAGGATTTCAAAGTCATATTCATAAATATTCATACTTTCCACTGCCTATGTTGGTTAGCTGGCTAGCATGAGGTAAACCTCTTATATGACCTTTTCTATAACCTGACAGGATTTCGAAGTCTTATTTATAAAATGTTCATAATTTTAACTCCTAACGCTGGCTAAAGCTGAGTTAACCTGGCAGGATTTCTAAGAAAACCTCTTTATGCAATATTTTATGTGTAAAGGTACTCCTTGTGAGAAAGGATTGTTGTCACTGATAAACAATTGGGTATCAAGCTAGCATGGAATGCTTGCTATACAGTACATTATGTACGTTAGCATTTAGTATTATCTAGCTTACAATTAGTATTTAGTATTTGGCTAGCTAACAATTAGTATATTAGTATTAGCTAGCTAACAATTAGAATATTAGTATTTATCTAGCTAACAATTAATATATTATTATTTAGCTAGCTAACAATTAGTATATTAGTATTTTAGCTAGCTAACAATTAGTATTTAGCTAGCTAACAATTAGTATATTAGTATTTAGCTAGCTAACGATTAGTATATTAGTATTTAGCTAGCTAACAATTAGTATATTAGTGTTCTAGCTAGCTAACAATTAGTATTTAGCTAGCTAGCAATTAGTATATTAGTATTTAGCTAGCTAACAATTAATATATTAGTATTTAGCTAGCTAAAAATGAGTATATTAGGGTTTTAGCTAGCTAACAATTAGTATATTAGTATATAGCTAGCTAACAATTAATACATTAGTATTTCACTAGCTAACAATTAGTATATTAGTGGTTTAGCTAGCTAACAATTAATACATTAGTATTTAGCTAGCTAACAATTAGTATATTAGTATTTAGTTAGCTAACAATTAATGCATTAGTATTTAGCTAGCTAACAATTAGTATATTAGTATTTAGCTAGCTAACAATTAGTATATTAGTGGTTTAGCTAGCTAACAATTAATACATTAGTATTTAGCTAGCTAACAATTAGTATATTAGTATTTAGTTAGCTAACAATTAATGCATTAGTATTTAGCTAGCTAACAATTAGTATATTAGAATTTAGCTAGCTAACAATTAGTATATTAGTATTTAGCTAGCTAACAATCAATTTATTAGTATTTAGCTAGCTAACAATTAATACATTAGTATTTCACTAGCTAACAATTAGTATATTAGTGGTTTAGCTAGCTAACAATTAGTACATTAGTATTTAGCTAGCTAACAATTAGTATATTAGTGGTTTAGTTAGCTAACAATGCATTAGTATTTAGCTAGCTAACAGTTAGTATATTAGTGGTTTAGCTAGCTAACAATTAATACATTAGTATTTAGCTAGCTAACAATTAGTATATTAGTATTTTAGCTAGCTAACGATTAGTATATTAGTATTTAGCTAGCGAACAATTAGTATATTAGTATTTAGCTAGCCAACAATTAGTATATTAGTATTAAGCTAGCTAATAATTAATATATTAGTATTTAGCTAGCTAACAATTAGTATATTCGTGTTTTAGCTAGCTACCAATTAGTATATTAGTATTTAGCTAGCGAACAATTAATACATTAGTATTTAGCTAGCTAACAATTAGTATATTAGTGTTTTAGCTAGCTAAAAATTAGTATATTAGTATTTAGCTAGCAAACAATTAATACATTAGTATTTATCTAGCTAACAATTAGTATATTAGTATTTAGCTAGCTAACAATTAATATATTAGTATTTAGGTAGCTAACAATGCTTGCTAGATAGTATTTATCACAGACAGCTGACATGATATTTGTGACATACTTTAGTATTGCTAGTATTTGATTTAACATGTTACAGATGCTATGGTAACTGGGATAGCATTGTTGTGGCTGCTAAATGCTATGCTAGCTAACACTTGCTCTGGTGTTTGGATTGAATCTGTCCGATTGAAATTTGTTGGGCTGAAATTTATCCATGCTCATTTGACCACGGAAGTTATAGGACCACACACACACACACACACACACACACACATTTCATTCTATAATGCAATTCAGCTCTCGCTGTTCTAGGCAGTATATAAAGCTGAGATACAGACAGCCTGAGGTTGTTTGTGTCCTAAATCGCAGCCACCCGCCTCTACGCTCACATAATCTCGTTCCCACACACACATTCGGACACTTTTCAGCTTTCAGCTCACGTTTGCTCAAAGTTTCCTTAGGAATTGCTTTGCGTAGCTATTTGAAGACGCTACGCATGGGTGGTGTCAGTAACTACACCCTATTCACCACATCGTGCATTGTTTAGCTGCCATTTTGTAAAGCACTTTTGTGAAGGGATATTTGATATACTAGAGAATACCCGCACAGAATAAAGAATGCATAGTACTATTTATACATGACCTTTGTAGAGTGTAGAGTGTGTGTTTTAAGAGCATGGTGATGATGTGGTGTGTGTGTGTGTGTGTGTGTGCCCACAGGAGCGATCTCCGTGTCTCACCCTCTGGACTTCGAGACCTGTAAAGATTACTTTCTCACAGTAGAAGCTCGCGATGGCGGCACTCCACCCCTCACCGCTGTTGCCATGGTGAACATCAATCTCACGGACGTCAACGACAACGCGCCAATGTTTGGCCGTGACGTTTACAGCGCCATCATCAGGGAGGACGCTAACATCGGTGATGCGGTCGTCAAGGTAAGCACATTCTATAGAATTATTATGTGGAAAAAAAACAACAACCAGAAAGGGAAAAAAAGAACATGAAGTTTGGTGTAGCTTATTCAGTAGCTAGCTACGGTTAAGTAAGGAAACAATCAGTCTTACCGTTTAATCAACGGCGGAATGGCATGATTCAGCCCGACTCGGTTTGCGAGCTGTAAGTTGACATGCTGGTCTGGTTGCTTAGGTGACCGCCGAAGACATCGACAGCCAGGTGAACGGTGACATCCTGTACTCCATTGTCAGTGGCGATCGCGAGAACCAGTTCTTCATCGAGCCAGTGACGGGCCAGATCAAAGTCAACAAGCAGCTGGATCGAGAAACGGTGAGGAACAGCAACACGGTTTCCATGACAACAATCTCACCATGTCGGACACCCAAACAATTTCTATTAACGGTGCCGATAAGTTATTTTATTGGTATTAAACTGACCCTCAAGCTTGAATGTCACGGAATTCGTGAACCACGATTACGTGCAAATATACTTAAAATTAATACTTAAAAACTGAAGGGCAGGTATTAAATGATAATAAATTTCTACGAGTACGTCCGTGGCTATTATTCTGTCTTCATATCATGAACCTTTAACACCTTTAACCTAACACCTTTAATCAGAATTATACCTGACTTTCACTGAGTTCACTGAGTTTTATTCGCCAGGCGAGTCTCTTTCAGATCCAAACTCACTACAGGTATCGAGTGAAGAATTAAACACTCATCGGCATGCAGTTATAGGAAATGAATCAACGCCATTGAATGTTACTGTACCACTCTGAAATTAATTCATTTCCACTAACAGCACATCCTCGAGTGTGTAATTAAATCCCAGGAGTTTTGACAACGATTACAGACGACATTTACTTTTTATCCATTTATAGTTACGTTTCCTGTCATCACTTATTAAAAGTTATACAGTAGCAGCTACGGTATAAACAGCCACTCCTACGCCAGACTCTTATTTCTCTCTCTCTCTCTCTCGAAGTTTTGTCATGTTACAGTGAACATACTGTTACAAAGCACTGACACTGGAGACTCCTTCCATGAATGTTAAATAAATAAGCTGCTTACCAAAACTGTCGCCATATCAACTCAACGATCATGCATCTCTGTCAAATAACAACACTATTTATTATCAGTCCTCCATACAAGTGAACAAGCCGTTACTATAGAAACGATGAATAAAAACCCGTGATTTGCAGCCTGAACTAATGATGGAGCTGCTGTAATTAAAAAAAAAAATGAATCAACACCTTCTGAGAGAATTCAACAGAACAATTAGATTGCACGCATAGATTAGCCTCTTTATCTGGGATGTTAGTAAATCAGAGTCTATAATTGATTCATTTTTATTAAAAATCTACTTGAGTGGTTATAAATCTTTTGATCTTTTGTTAAAAAAATTCCCAAAAAATTCTCGCTGCTCATGGATATCAAACAATCCCAAAAACACAACACAGGTTTATCAAAAAAATATATATTTGTTAAAAATAGGTGTGCAACAATTATTGGCACTCTTTTAGTCAATACTTTACCTCTGTCTGTCTGTCTGTCTGTCTGTCTGTCTGTCTGTCGTCCTGTCTGTCTCCCCAGATTGCAGGTTATGCGCTGGCAGTAAGAGCTCTGGACAGCGGAACTCCCTCATTGTCTTCAACTGTGATTGTTAACATCGACATCTCCGACATCAACGACAACCCGCCCACTTTTTCTCCAGCCAATCACACAGCGGTTATTCAGGTACACTGGATGAGTGATGCACAATTAGCGCTAATAATGATGATGATAATAATAATAATAATAATAATAATAATAATAATAATATACAGCATCTGATTATGATTCATTTCTTTTATTTACAGGAGAATAAGCCGATCGGAACGAGCGTCCTGCAGCTGTCAGTCACCGATAAAGACGCTGCCCACAACGGCCCGCCTTTCCACTTCCGCATCCTCACAGGAAATGATGGGGTGTGGTTTGCTTTGGACAGGGAGGGGCTTCTAACTTCCAATCAGATGTTCCGCAGGTCTGAGAGAACGGAGTACGTCATTCAGGTTGAGGTGAGAGCAACAGCTGATAGTCAAGTTATGCCGTGTGTTAAGTTGCTGTAGCTTCGACAACAAAGCAATGTGATATAATATTCAAATTTATATTAGCTTAATTGTAATTAGTTTTCTGTAAACGTGCTGATCCAGTAGCTACGGTAGTTTGTGCATTCAGTAGTATATTCATGTGTGTATGTATGTATATATATATAATAATAATAATAATTAGTAGTTTAGACTCGGGTCCTTTGTTTGTTTTTGTTACTAATGTATCTCGACCAATCATGGTGCTCCAGGCCCATGATTCTGGCAGGCCCCCACTGTCGTCGATGACAGTCGTGCACGTGCGTGTGATCGAGGAGAGCGTGCACGTGCCTGTAGCGTCTCCGCTACACGTCCACATTGTCACGGTGGAGGATGAGTTCCCGGGAGGTGTGATTGGACAGATTCACGCCACGGACCAGGACGCTTTCGACATCCTCACCTATGGACACACACACCAACAGAACAGCCTCTTTAAGGTGTGTGTGCGTGTGTGTGTTATGTCTGTCGCTCTATCCCATTATTGCTTATATATTAAATACCGTGTACTGTACTATAAAGCCTCCGTCTTTCTCTGTCCCAGGTGAACCCACGTGACGGCCGCATCATCGCTCTGTCCGGTCTCGATGCGGGTCGCTACTCTTTGAACGCCACGGTGACAGATGGACGTTTCTCTGTGAGCGTACCCGTGAGCGTGCACGTCGAGTGGGCGTCAGCTGCTATGCTGCGTCACGCTGTCACTGTGCGCTTCGAGCGCGTCTCGCCACATGACTTTGTCTCACGCCACCTCACTGCTGTTCGCCGTGCCATCGCCGATGCCATGGGGACAGGGACGCCCGATGCCCTGCATGTGCTCAGTGTGCAGCCGGTGGAGACCACGGGGCAGCTTGACCTCCTACTGGCTGTGGAAGCTCCAGGGGGCGGCGGCTTCCTGGCAGCAGCACTGGTGAGCCAGAAGCTGAGTGCAGCACGACGGCGGCTCGAGCAGGTCCTGCGTGTTTCTGCTGTTCTGGATAAGAACTGTTCAGGCCTGGAGTGCGGAGAGGCACGCTGCGAACAGACCATCACTCTCGACACACATGCGCTGCTCACTTATACCACCAGCACCAGCAGCTTCGTCTCACCGCGCTTTCAACGGAGCGCACGCTGCGTCTGCACTGGTGAGTCACGGAAAGGGACCACCATTGATATAGTGCCTTGCAAAAGTATTCACACCCCTGCAAAATTAGTTTATCATAACACACAGTATACAGGGTTCTCCACTAATATTGGCACCCTTGGGAAATATGAGCAAAGAAGGCTGTGAATCTTTTGTTTAAAATATTCAAAAAAAATACTCTGCTCTCATGGATATCAAACAATTGCCCACACAACACAGGTTTATCCAAAAAAAATCTTTGTTAAATATAGGTGTGCAACAATTATTGGCACCACTATGAATTCATATGAGAAAAATATATTTGAAGTATATTCCCATTGATATTTTACTTTTTTTAGTACACCTGGGTGACTAGGAACAGGAAATTGTTCAACCATGAGTTCCTTTTTCACAGGGGTATTCCCTTAAATTCCCTTAGTCATTCACAACAATGGTTAAGACCAAGGAATATAGCTGTGATGTGCGGTCCACGGTTAAATATGGTGGTGGCTCTTTAATGTTTTGGGGATCTTTTTCTGCCAGAGGACCTGGACATTTTGTTAGGATACATGGCATCATGGACTCTATCAAATATCAACAGATATTAAATGAAAACCTGACTTCCTCTGCCAGAAAGCTTCAAATGGGTCATGGTTGGATCTTCCAGCAGGACAATGATCCAAAACATCCATCAAAATCAACACAAAAATGGTTTACTGACCACAAAATCAATGTCCTGCCATGACCATCCCAGCCCCCTGACCTGAACCCCATAGAAAACCTGTGGGGTGAACTGAAGAGGAGAGTCCACCAGCATGGACCTCGAAATTTGAAGGATCTGGAGAGAAATTTGAAGGATCTGGAGAGATTCTTTATGTATTCTTGTACTCTCCAACCTCATCGGGCATTATAGTTGAAGACTCAGAGCTGTTATCGTGGCAAAGGGACGTAACACTAAGTATTGACTGAAAGGGTGTCAATAATTATTGCACACCTATATTTAACCTGTGTTGTGTTTGAAATTGTTTGATATCCATGAGAGCAGAGTATTTTTGTGAATTTTTTAAATAAAAGATCAAAAGGTTAAACAATAAAGACAATTTTTCACAGCCTTCTTTGTGTAAATTTACCAAGGGTGCCAATATTACTGGAGGGCGCTGTATGTATAGGTATATACTTATGTAACTATGCAACTTTTACTTTATTTTTAATAAATAATTCTGTGAACTATTTACTATGACGGTTACTATTACTGTGTGTGTGTGTGTGTGTGTGTGTGTGTGTGTGTTGAGCTGGTATGAGTATTGGGACTGAAACCTGCCACGTATCTTTCTTGATCTCTCTCTCTCTCTCTGTCTCTCTCTTTCTGACTGCCGATCTCTCTCTCTGACAGACGGGCGATGTTCTGCGGTGTCAGAGGTGTGTGAGGACGTGGTCTGTCCCGATGGCATGCAGTGTGTGAAGACAGACAACAGTAGAGGACCGTATGCCTGCCAGTGCCCGCCAGGAAAACTAGGAGAGTGTGCAGGTGTGTGTGTGTGTGTGTGTGTGTACCCGTGCGCGCACATGTGTACATGCGTGTTTATTCATGTGTGTGTGTGCCTACTAAGTGCTGTGTGTTTTAAGTTTCTCAGTCAACAGACAACATTCATAATTTGTTGATGACATCATAAAATATATGCAAATTCATTTATACAAATTTATGCAAATCTTCTACACCTTAACTACATGTATGTATGTAGATGTACAGAGTAAGGGTTTCAAGAGAGGGGTTTACTAAACCTCTGTGTGTCTGTGTGCGTCAGGTCACACCTCTCTGAGTTTCTACGGCAACAGTTATATAAAGTACCATGTGATTGATGGCTGGAAGAGCGATGAGGTGAAACTGCAGCTCCGCATCAGAACACTGCAGAGTAGTGGAGTGATCCTGTACACACACCCCGCCCCCTGTGCCATGCTAAAGGTCCACACACACACACACACACACACACACACACACACACACACACACAGAATCTTATGTCAGCATATTATATTTCCTAAATAATTGCTTGTCACCTTAAACCACACCTCTGTGTGTGTATGTATGTGTTTGATTGACAGATGGAGGACGGATATGTCCAGCTACAGCTTGGCTGCTCCGAAGGTGGTGGAGTCCTCGCCATAACCAACCGACCAATCAGCGATGGTCTCTGGCATCACATGACCCTGGAGTTGGGTCGAAACTTCAGCAGCCTCTCATTAGACGACTGGACACAGCAGGCCCCGCCTGCTTCCCACCTCCCTGGCCCCGACTGGTCCATTTCATTGGGGGCGCGGCTTAGCGACGGTTTCCAGGGCTGCCTGGACTCGTTGGCGCTGAACGACGACGAGCTGCCGCTGCACAACAAACAGGCACCGGCAGCAACACACACACGCTCACGCACACACACACAGGTGGAGGTGACGGCGCTGGGCGAGGTGACGCTCGGCTGCGTGCTTCACCACGATCCGTGTGCACGCCAACCCTGTGCCCACGGAGCCGCCTGCACCAGCCTGGCCAACGGAGGTGTGTGTGTGTGTGTGTGTGTGAGTGTGTGTGTGTGTGTGTGTGTGTAACATTCCCTTCATCTTCAATTCGTCCTTAAGCAGTCCTCTTATTCACTACATATTCTCATTATACAGGATATAGCACGATGTTGTTGTGGTACACAGCGTGCTGTGTTGCGTTGGTGTTCAGGTAGAGGTGTTCAGTGTTCAGTTACACACTAAAGCTCACTTTTTCCAGCCACAGTTAATCATTTTCTCCCCTTCATGAGTGTCGATCTCTGAACACAGCTCTGCATACACACACTCCCAGCTCACTGGCTGACAGCTGTGATTATTATATCAGCTCCGAATATTCAGTGTGTGTGTGTGTGTGTGTGTGTGTGTGTGTGAGAGCAATTACTGCATAATTACTCTGCAGTCGTTTTCAGTGGACACCATTATTCTCCTACTCGGCAAATAATTAATGCACACTGCTTGTCCAGCTGTGTGTGTGTGTGTGCGTGTGTGTGGAGGATTTTCTGGTGATTAGAGTGTTAGAGTTGTCACTGTCTCTCTCTCGCTCTCTCTCTCTCTCTCTCTCAGGTTTCTTGTGTAATTGTGCTCCTCTGTACACCGGGCGGCGTTGTGAGACTGAGATTGGTGTGTGCGCGCCAAACCCATGCCGAAATGGCGGTGTGTGTAAGCCCATCGGCAACGCCTTCATCTGCAGCTGTAAGAGAGGATACACCGGCCTCATGTCAGTATATACACATGCACGCGCAAACACACACACACACATTTTAAATTACTGTAATAGTTAACGTTTTTCATCTATGACAAATATTACTTGTAATTACAAAAATTTGTGTATTTATGGTGTATTAATGGTGCGTTAATGGTGTATTAGTAGTGCTTAATGGTGCTATTAGCGCTTGTGTTAATGGTGGTGTTAGCGCTGGTGTTAATGGTAGTGTTAGAGCTGGTGTTAATGGTGGTGTTAGCGCTGGTGTTAATGGTAGTGTTAGAGCTGGTGTTAATGGTGGTGTTAATGGTGGTGTTAGTGCTGGTGTTAATGGTAGTGTTAGTGCTGGTGTTAATGGTGGTGTTAGTGCTGGTCTTAATGGTGGTGTTAGCGCTGGTGTTAGCGCTGGTGTTAATGCTGGTGTTAGTGCTGGTGTTAATGGTGGTGTTAGTGCTGGTCTTAATGGTGGTGTTAGCGCTGGTCTTAATGGTGGTGTTAGTGCTGATGTTAATGGTGGTGTTAGTGCTGGTCTTAATGGTGGTGTTAGCGCTGGTCTTAATGGGGGTGTTAGTGCTGATGTTAATGGTGGTGTTAGCGCTGATGTTAAAGGTGGTGTTAGTGCTGGTGTTAATGGTGGTGTTAGCGCTGGTGTTAATGGTGGTGTTAGCGCTGGTGTTAATGGTGGTGTTAGTGCTGGTGTTAATGGTGGTGTTAGTGCTGGTCTTAATGGTGGTGTTAGCGCTGGTCTTAATGGTGGTGTTAGTGCTGATGTTAATGGTGGTGTTAGTGCTGGTCTTAATGGTGGTGTTAGCGCTGGTCTTAATGGTGGTGTTAGTGCTGATGTTAATGGTGGTGTTAGCGCTGGTGTTAATGGTGGTGTTAGTGCTGGTCTTCATCGTGATGTTACCACTGGTGTTAATGGTGGTGTTAGTGCTGGTCTTAATGGTGGTGTTAGCGCTGGTCTTAATGGTGGTGTTAGTGCTGGTGTTAATGGTGGTGTTAGTGCTGATGTTAATGGTGGTGTTAGTGCTGATGTTAATGGTGGTGTTAGCGCTGATGTTAATGGTGGTGTTAGTGCTGGTGTTAATGGTGGTGTTAGCGCTGATGTTAATGGTGGTGTTAGTGCTGGTCTTAATGGTGGTGTTAGCGCTGGTCTTAATGGTGGTGTTAGTGCTGATGTTAATGGTGGTGTTAGCGCTGGTGTTAATGGTGGTGTTAGTGCTGGTCTTCATCGTGATGTTACCACTGGTGTTAATGGTGGTGTTAGTGCTGGTCTTAATGGTGGTGTTAGCGCTGGTCTTAATGGTGGTGTTAGCGCTGATGTTAATGGTGGTGTTAGCGCTGGTGTTAATGGTGGTGTTAGCGCTGATGTTAATGGTGGTGTTAGCGCTGGTGTTAATGGTGGTGTTAGCGCTGATGTTAATGGTGGTGTTAGCGCTGATGTTAATGGTGGTGTTAGTGCTGGTCTTAATGGTGGTGTTAGTGCTGGTCTTAATGGTGGTGTTAGCGCTGGTGTTAGCGCTGGTGTTAATGCTGGTGTTAGTGCTGGTGTTAATGGTGGTGTTAGCGCTGGTGTTAATGCTGGTGTTAGCGCTGATGTTAATGGTGGTGTTAGCGCTGATGTTAATGGTGGTGTTAGTGCTGGTGTTAATGGTGGTGTTAGTGCTGGTCTTAATGGTGGTGTTAGCGCTGGTCTTAATGGTGGTGTTAGTGCTGATGTTAATGGTGGTGTTAGCGCTGATGTTAATGGTGGTGTTAGCGCTGGTGTTAATGGTGGTGTTAGCGCTGATGTTAATGGTGGTGTTAGCGCTGGTCTTAATGGGGGTGTTAGTGCTGATGTTAATGGTGGTGTTAGCGCTGATGTTAAAGGTGGTGTTAGTGCTGGTGTTAATGGTGGTGTTAGCGCTGGTGTTAATGGTGGTGTTAGCGCTGGTGTTAATGGTGGTGTTAGTGCTGGTGTTAATGGTGGTGTTAGTGCTGGTCTTAATGGTGGTGTTAGCGCTGGTCTTAATGGTGGTGTTAGTGCTGATGTTAATGGTGGTGTTAGCGCTGGTGTTAATGGTGGTGTTAGTGCTGGTCTTCATCGTGATGTTACCACTGGTGTTAATGGTGGTGTTAGTGCTGGTCTTAATGGTGGTGTTAGCGCTGGTCTTAATGGTGGTGTTAGTGCTGGTGTTAATGGTGGTGTTAGTGCTGATGTTAATGGTGGTGTTAGTGCTGATGTTAATGGTGGTGTTAGCGCTGATGTTAATGGTGGTGTTAGTGCTGGTGTTAATGGTGGTGTTAGCGCTGATGTTAATGGTGGTGTTAGTGCTGGTCTTAATGGTGGTGTTAGCGCTGGTCTTAATGGTGGTGTTAGTGCTGATGTTAATGGTGGTGTTAGCGCTGGTGTTAATGGTGGTGTTAGTGCTGGTCTTCATCGTGATGTTACCACTGGTGTTAATGGTGGTGTTAGTGCTGGTCTTAATGGTGGTGTTAGCGCTGGTCTTAATGGTGGTGTTAGCGCTGATGTTAATGGTGGTGTTAGCGCTGGTGTTAATGGTGGTGTTAGCGCTGATGTTAATGGTGGTGTTAGCGCTGGTGTTAATGGTGGTGTTAGCGCTGATGTTAATGGTGGTGTTAGCGCTGATGTTAATGGTGGTGTTAGTGCTGGTCTTAATGGTGGTGTTAGTGCTGGTCTTAATGGTGGTGTTAGCGCTGGTGTTAGCGCTGGTGTTAATGCTGGTGTTAGTGCTGGTGTTAATGGTGGTGTTAGCGCTGGTGTTAATGCTGGTGTTAGCGCTGATGTTAATGGTGGTGTTAGCGCTGGTGTTAATGGTGGTGTTAGCGCTGGTGTTAATGGTGGTGTTAGCGCTGATGTTAATGGTGGTGTTAGCGCTGGTGTTAATGGTGGTGTTAGCGCTGGTGTTAATGGTGGTGTTAGCGCTGATGTTAATGGTGGTGTTAGTGCTGATGTTAATGGTGGTGTTAGTGCTGGTGTTAATGGTGGTGTTAGTGCTGGTGTTAATGGTGGTGTTAGCGCTGATGTTAATGGTGGTGTTAGCGCTGGTGTTAATGGTGGTGTTAGCGCTGGTGTTAATGGTGGTGTTAGCGCTGATGTTAATGGTGGTGTTAGCGCTGGTGTTAATGGTGGTGTTAGCGCTGATGTTAATGGTGGTGTTAGCGCTGGTGTTAATGGTGGTGTTAGTGCTGGTGTTAATGGTGGTGTTAGCGCTGATGTTAATGGTGGTGTTAGCGCTGGTGTTAATGGTGGTGTTAGTGCTGGTGTTAATGGTGGTGTTAGCGCTGATGTTAATGGTGGTGTTAGTGCTGGTGTTAATGGTGGTGTTAGCGCTGATGTTAATGGTGGTGTTAGTGCTGGTGTTAATGGTGGTGTTAGCGCTGGTGTTAATGGTGGTGTTAGTGCTGGTGTTAATGCTGGTGTTAGTGTTGGTGTTAATGGTGGTGTTAGCGCTGATGTTAATGGTGGTGTTAGTGCTGGTGTTAATGGTGGTGTTAGCGCTGGACTTAACCCTCTTACCCCGTATGGCCGAAAAACCGGCTTGCCCGTCTCTGATCTATTCCCGTAAGGACGATATACCGGCTTGGTCGTCTATGCCAAATCCCCGTAAGGCCGATATAGCGGCTTTACAGTGTAAACGTTATCCCCGTAAGGCCGGTGTACCGGCATTACTCTGTTATGATTTCTTACTTATTTAATTATTATTTTTTAACCCGGAAGGTTGATGACGTCCTGACGTCACGACGTGATTACGTTATTACGCCGGCATTACGATGAAGATCCAACTTAGGGGTAAGAGGGTTAATGGTGGTTTTAGTGCTGGTGTTAATGGTGGTGTTAATGGTGGTGTTAGCGCTGGTCTTAATGGTGGTGTTAAAGGTGGTGTTAGTGCTGGTGTTAATGGTGGTGTTAAAGGTGGTGTTAGCGCTGGTGTTAATGGTGGTGTTTGTGCTGGTGTTAATGGTGGTGTTAGTGCTGGTGTTAATGGTGGTGTTTGTGCTGGTGTTAATGGTGGTGTTAGTGCTGGTGTTAATGGTGGTGTTAGCGCTGATGTTAATGGTGGTGTTAGTGCTGATGTTAATGGTGGTGTTAGCGATGGTGTTAATGGTGGTGTTAGTGCTGGTGTTAATGGTGGTGTTAGCGCTGGTGTTAATGGTGGTGTTAGTGCTGGTGTTAATGGTGGTGTTAGCGATGGTGTTAATGGTGGTGTTAGCGCTGGTGTTAATGGTGGTGTTAGCGCTGATGTTAATGGTGGTGTTAGTGCTGGTGTTAATGGTGGTGTTAGCGCTGATGTTAATGGTGGTGTTAGTGCTGGTGTTAATGGTAGTGTTAGTGCTGGTGTTAATGGTGGTGTTAGTGCTGGTCTTAATGGTGGTGTTAGCGCTGGTGTTAGCGCTGGTGTTAATGCTGGTGTTAGTGCTGGTGTTAATGGTGGTGTTAGTGCTGGTGTTAAAGGTGGTGTTAGTGCTGATGTTAATGGTGGTGTTAGCGATGGTGTTAATGGTGGTGTTAGTGCTGGTGTTAATGGTGGTGTTAGTGCTGGTGTTAATGGTGGTGTTAGCGATGGTGTTAATGGTGGTGTTAGCGCTGATGTTAATGGTGGTGTTAGTGCTGGTGTTAATGGTGGTGTTAGTGCTGGTGTTAATGGTGGTGTTAGTGCTGATGTTAATGGTGGTGTTAGCGATGGTGTTAATGGTGGTGTTAGTGCTGGTGTTAATGGTGGTGTTAGCGCTGATGTTAATGGTGGTGTTAGTGCTGGTGTTAATGGTGGTGTTAGCGCTGGTGTTAATGGTGGTGTTAGTGCTGGTGTTAATGGTGGTGTTAGCGATGGTGTTAATGGTGGTGTTAGCGCTGGTGTTAATGGTGGTGTTAGCGCTGATGTTAATGGTGGTGTTAGTGCTGGTGTTAATGGTGGTGTTAGTGCTGGTGTTAATGGTGGTGTTAGTGCTGGTGTTAATGGTGGTGTTAGTGCTGGTGTTAAAGGTGGTGTTAGTGCTGGTGTTAATGGTGGTGTTAGTGCTGGTGTTAATGGTGGTGTTAGCGCTGATGTTAATGGTGGTGTTAGTGCTGGTGTTAATGGTGGTGTTAGTGCTGGTGTTAATGGTGGTGTTAATGGTGGTGTTAGCGCTGGTGTTAGCGCTGATGTTAATGGTGGTGTTAGTGCTGGTGTTAATGGTGGTGTTAGCGCTGGTGTTAATGGTGGTGTTAGTGCTGGTGTTAATGCTGGTGTTAGTGCTGGTGTTAATGGTGGTGTTAGCGCTGATGTTAATGGTGGTGTTAGCGCTGGTGTTAATGGTGGTGTTAGCGCTGGTGTTAATGGTGGTGTTAGCGCTGGTGTTAATGGTGGTGTTAGTGCTGGTGTTAATGGTGGTGTTAGCGCTGATGTTAATGGTGGTGTTAGTGCTGGTGTTAATGGTGGTGTTAGCGCTGATGTTAATGGTGGTGTTAGTGCTGGTGTTAATGGTGGTGTTAGCGCTGATGTTAATGGTGGTGTTAGTGCTGGTGTTAATGGTGGTGTTAGCGCTGATGTTAATGGTGGTGTTAGCGCTGGTGTTAATGGTGGTGTTAGTGCTGGTGTTAATGCTGGTGTTAGTGCTGGTGTTAATGGTGGTGTTAGCGCTGATGTTAATGGTGGTGTTAGTGCTGGTGTTAATGGTGGTGTTAGCGCTGGACTTAACCCTCTTACCCCGTATGGCCGAAAAACCGGCTTGCCCGTCTCTGATCTATTCCCGTAAGGACGATATACCGGCTTGGTCGTCTATGCCAAATCCCCGTAAGGCCGATATAGCGGCTTTACAGTGTAAACGTTATCCCCGTAAGGCCGGTGTACCGGCATTACTCTGTTATGATTTCTTACTTATTTAATTATTATTTTTTAACCCGGAAGGTTGATGACGTCCTGACGTCACGACGTGATTACGTTATTACGCCGGCATTACGATGAAGATCCAAGCGTGAATATTGGTGTAATAGTAGAAGTGAACTAAAAATGCCAAAGCGAAAAGCTAATCGTGTTCCAGCTAAAGTTACACCTACAGTGAACACAGGTACATCTAAAACAGTGGAACAAAGAGAAAACATACACAGTTACACAGGCCAGAGCGAGGATTCTAGATAGTGACAGCAGTGAAAGTTCAGGCGATGTTGAAACCGAAACCGAAACTGATAGAGACGCAAACTCTCCTGATTCAGACCCTGATCCGTCTTCATCTTCAGCATCAACCAGTGCGACTGACACTGCAGGGGTCTGGAGTCATAACCTGACCATCTCTGTGCATTCGTGAAAACACTACCTGCTGGTCTCATTATCACCAGAAACTTGACTTTTGGCGCTAAAATGCATTTATTTATTTATTTATTTATTTATTTATTTATTATTTATTTACTTGAATTTATTCAAGGCATTGACCACGCTGATGCTCGTATGGTACTTCTAAATGAGTAGAAGGATTTTAGCGAGCATTTTTTTGTAATTTCTCTAGTTAAGAATTGTGCTCTGAGTTTAGTAAAAACACTGAACTGCTTCATTTTCTAAGTAATATTACACGAATACATTATTATAAGTTGTTTCAAGGCCTAAAAATGTTCAAATTAAAATGTTGATTTTGGCCCAGGAACTCAGGGTTGGCGTGCTGTTTCTCTGGGGAATATAGGGTTATGGGACATAATACTGTGGGAACTTAGGGGTAAGAGGGTTAATGGTGGTTTTAGTGCTGGTGTTAATGGTGGTGTTAGCGCTGGTCTTAATGGTGGTGTTAAAGGTGGTGTTAGTGCTGGTGTTAATGGTGGTGTTAAAGGTGGTGTTAGCGCTGGTGTTAATGGTGGTGTTTGTGCTGGTGTTAATGGTGGTGTTAGTGCTGGTGTTAATAGTGGTGTTAGTGCTGGTGTTAATGGTGGTGTTAGTGCTGGTGTTAAAGGTGGTGTTTGTGCTGGTCTTAATGGTGGTGTTAGTGCTGGTGTTAAAGGTGGTGTTAGCGCTGGTGTTAATGGTGGTTTTAGCGTTGGTGTTAATGGTGGTCTTAGTGCCGGTGTTAATGGTGGTGTTAGTCCTGGTCTTAATGGTGGTGTTAGTCCTGGTCTTAATGGTGGTGTTAGCGCTGGTGTTAAAGGTGGTGTTAGTGCTGGTCTTAATGGTGGTGTTAGCGCTGGTGTTAAAGGTGGTGTTAGTGCTGGTCTTAATGGTGGTGTTAGTGCTGGTGTTAAAGGTGGTGTTAGTGCTAGTCTTAATGGTGGTGTTAGCGCTGGTGTTAATGGTGGTGTTAGTGCTAGTCTTAATGGTGGTGTTTGTGCTGGTGTTAATGGTGGTGTTAGTGCTGGTGTTAAAGGTGGTGTCAGTGCTGGTGTTAGCGCTGGTGTTAATAGTGTTGTTAGCGCTGGTGTTAAAGGTGGTGTTAGTGCTGATGTTAATGGTGGTGTTAGTGCTGGTGTTAAAGGTGGTGTAAGTGTTGGTGTTAATGGTGGTGTTAGTGCTGGTGTTAAAGGTGGTGTTAGTGCTGGTGTTAATGGTGGTGTTAGTGCTGGTGTTAAAGTTGTGTTGATGCTCTGATGGGAATTTCTCAGTGGAATGAAATGTGTGATGAAATCCTGTAAACACTGAGGATGATGCAACACCCTCTGACACCAGGAGAGGGAGCCATTGATCTCTATTCCTCTCATCTAGTCCTTCATTCCTCTCTTGTCCTCTTATCCATTCATTCCTAATTTCTCTCGCTCTCTCTCCAACTGAGCGTTTCTTTTGATTAATTTCTCTCTCTCTCTCTCTCTCTCTCTTTCTCTCTCTCTCTTTCACACACACACACGCACATTTTAAAACATTATTTTTTCAAAGTCTAGACTTTTACTCATTTTAGATTTAGTTGGCAGCCCCCTCTATCACTCTTACATATACACAGACACACACATCCACACACACACACACACACACACACACAGCCCGATTTAATTAAAGTATACACACACACACACACACACACAGTCTTGCATTTCTTTGATGTGCTTTGAAGAATAAAAATGTAGCAGCACAGTTGAGAGCAGTGAAAAATGAATGTGGCAGGTTGAAGAAATGAAATTCGTACGCTCTCATGCACAAGATCGTGTGTGTGTGTGTTTCAAAGTAGGTTTTTTATGTTTATTTCATAATGGTGTCTCAATCTAATCAATATACTTCATCTAAATACACATGGCTAATAAAGTGTGTGTGTGTGTGTGTGTGTGTGTGTGTGTGTGTGTGCGCTGCAGGTGTGACGAGGATGTAAACGAGTGTGAACGCGGTGAGCGCTGCGAGGGCGGAGCCTCTTGCGTCAACACCTTCGGCTCCTTCTACTGCAACTGCACCACGCCAGGCTTTGTGGGTGGCGCCTGTGCCATCCGTCCTGTACTGGTCCCCGACATGCGCTCTGGCCCCGCCTACTTTGGGCGGGAGGAGCTTATCGGCGTGGCGGTGGTGCTGTTCCTGATCATGGCTCTTGTGTTTCTGTTCGTAGCCTTCAGGAAGAAAGTGTTCCAGAAGAGCTATTCGCGCAATGACCTGTCGCTCGTCCAGGACCCGGCCACCGCTGCACTGCTGCACAAAGCCAACGGTCACTTCCCGCCCCTGCAGTGTGGCACTGGAGACCCCATCAGCCTCTACACCGAGGGTGGGCGGAGCTTATTGTCTGGAGAACCCATCGGTCTTTACACAGAGGGTGGGCGGAGCTTATCAGGGCCACCCCAGGTCCCGGTGAGGCCGATGGCATACACACCATGCTTTGGGACTTTGGAGAAAAGGGGTGGTGACAGAAAGGGCACGGAGCTAACTGAGATGAGCACGTTCAGACAGGGGGCGGACTCGCCGAGAGTGGTGGGCAGTATGACGAGGAGGGGCGTGGCCGTGTGCAGCGTAGCGCCCAACCGATCGGAGTGTGACTCGCCGAGCAACAAGAGAAGCTGGGAGGATGATGATGATGGTGAGCGAGACAGGATTGATTGTGTGTGTGTGTATCTTGAAAACGGCTTGGCCGTAAATTCGAGACTTCGAACGAGGCGTTTCGGGCAGCGCTGGAGCAGCACTCACTGGTTAGATAGAATAAATGAGTTTTGGGGCTTTGCAGCACTAAAGCATGCACAAACACATACATTACACTGCCAAACAGAAAGAAAACATTAAAAATCATGTTATGACCCCTTTAAATACCGCGTTAGCCAGAAGCAACGAGTCAATCCACAACATTAAACCAGTATCTAGTACGGAGAGGCAGCTGGAACTACCTCACCAAAACGGATCCTGGCGGGACGGCCATTAAGTAAGAAAGGAGAAAGTAGACAAAGATTAAAAAGAACAGAGGTCACAAGATTGAATTGAATTGTCACTTTAAATTCGTCTTCTCAGTGTGACAGCAGTGAATCTGTGTGTGTGTGTGTGTGTGTGTGTGTGTGTGTGTGTGTGTGTGTGTTTCTCTCTATCTATTCAGGTATTATGAAACATAACCTATGAATGAATAAGCCTTTTAAGTCTTAAGTGTCTGACCTTTGACCTCTGACCTTCACAGGGAAAGTAGACATGTTGGAGGAGGTCACGTGTTTTTCAGGCAGCAACAAAGGCAGCAACTCTGAGGTCCAATCACTGAGCTCCTTCCAATCAGACTCCTGTGATGACAACGGTAAGCCCCACCCCCTCAGCTCTCCATGGCAGTGTGTGTGTGTGTGTGTGTGTGTGTGTGTGTGTGAGTGAAAGGCTTCATAATCGACACTTTTCGGAATGATGACATACGCCGGCCCTCATTTGTCACAGCTTAGGTCATCATCAGCCAATCAGAACACAGAAGCATCTGCAGTGGACCAATGAGAGCTCTGGATTTAAGCATAATAATTAAGGCGATGAAATTACACTGTGACTTATTGACTGTATTGTTTGACTTTGTGCAAGCGACAGGATCTTTGCACGCGTGCGTGTGTGTGTGTGTGCGTGCGTGTGTGTGTATACGTTTATGTGTGTGTGTGCATGTGTGTGTGCGCGCGCGTGTGTGTACGAGTTTCTCATCACTCTCCATTTCTTTCTTCAAGCTTCCATAGTGACGGTCATTCGACTCGTCAACGACGCAGTTGACACGATCGAAAACGAAGGTAGCTTCAGACCATACGTGAACACACACACACACACACACACACACACACACACACAAACACACACACACAGAAACAGAAGGGCTGTGTAAAATGAAGTATTGCATTTTTACTGTGTAGCACAGTGGCCTGTGGAGTGTGTGCGTGTGTGTGTGTGTGTGTGTGTGTTAGTCATCTGGATTAATGTCTGCTTTCTCTGCCTCTGCCTCGAGAAGTTGGCCAGGACTCACCCGCAGGAGAATACACACACACACACACACACACACACACTGCTCAGTTTGTAATCACCATAGAGACAATAAAAAGAATGTTTTTATTTTTCACAGCCGTGGTCTGGACCTGATTTCTGTGTTTTGAGCGTATTGACGTCATCAGTGTCACGGATTCGTCAAAACAAATCTGGGGGGAAATAAAAATCATTATTTATATTATTTATATATTTTATTATTTATTCTCATCTTTGTGGCCAAAAATGCTTGAATTCACAACATTAAAAAAAAAAAGGTTGTTTTTTTTTCAGAAAATACTCGAATCGGTGTAATCGCGATCGCATGAAATTGTTTTGCGAGATCTTTCTCAGTGATGTTTGTCGGTAAACGAGACCCTTTAGCTGTACTTGTGTTCGACGCACGTGAATCGAAGAGCGCTTCGGCTGAACACGCGTCGTGACGACGTCACGTGACTCGTCTCGGCGCGTCTTTTTCTCTTTTTATTCATTTCTGTGGTCGCTAAATCACGAGTTCCTGTTAAACGGACCGTACTCGTACTCTTACCGTACTCGCACTGCGTGAGCGGTTGTGATTGGCTTGTGGAGACGGGTAGGCGTGGAGTTTAATTCCGGAGCCACAAATCTCGTCACCGACTGGGAAATTTGGGGTAAAGTCATGTAATATGCACTAAACTTAAGTGTGCCAATCTCTTCCACACACACACACACACCATGTTGCACTCGGAGCTGTGCGAAACTTCAGGTGTACCATTTCACCGAATTCCCTCATCAGACGCGTTCAGCTCCACGCAAATCCATTTTCATATCGTTTCTGTAGTAACAGCTTAAACGGGATGTTTGTGACAGTCAGAGTTGAAGCTGTAAGTTTTCACATAAGTCTTTGTGTGTGTGTGTGTGTGTGTGTGTGTGTGTGTGTTTGTTTGTTTTTCAAAGGTTTGTCTAGTGTAGGCAAAAGTCAGATGGGTAGGGGGATGCCTCATACAAACACATACCCTCACACACACACACACACACACACTCACTCACACACACACACACACACACTGTGGTGAAGTGAGCATTGCGCTGATCCACACTTCTCTCTGTCCTCTAACTGCCAGTCTCAGTTATGGACCAAGGTCAATCCTACAGCAGAGGTGAATGTCTCTCGCCCTCTCTCTCTCTCTGTCACCGACGCTGTACTGCTGACAGAATGCACTGGTGCATTCTGGGAAATGTCAAGTTGCTTGTGGTTTGATATTTTATACAAAACACTGTGCTGTTACTTGTCTATCCGTCTCTCTCTCCTCTTACTGTCTGTGTGTTTGTTGTGGATGTTCTTGAATGGTCAGGATTAGGATGTGTGTGTGTGTGTGTGTGTGTGTGTGTGTCCCTGCGCTTCTGTGTGTCCACACATTGCTGCATGCGTCTGTTTTTTTCGTATGCTGAGCGTGACCCTTTGACCTCATGACCTCATGGCTGTTCCACAGGCATGCCCCGCCCCCTCCTGCTGTTGCACGCTGTGAAACGTCGCATGCCGAACCCTTCGAAACGTTCCACAAGTTGTCCGGTTGATCTGATTGGCTGTTCTCTTTCCGCAGCGTACCACTGGGACACTTCTGATTGGCTGCCGACGACGAGGCTCTCCGACATCGAAGAAGCGGCACAAGGAGACGTGGGCGTGGCTTTGGAGTCGGACTACTACCTAGGTGGCTTCGACGTCGACAGCGAGTACCCGCCCCCTCAGGAGGAATTTGTGTCACGTGCGTCGCACGCATCACGTGCGTCACGTGACCGACTGCCGCCGCCCCTTCCTGGAGAAGATTACCTGCCGGATACCGCGCCTGTCAGTCAACCTGTTTCCACGGCGAGTACGCTGACCAGAGCCCGCCCACAGTTCCACCCAAGCCAGTATCTTCCTCCTCATCAGCTGCCGCTTGGATCCGAGGGGGCGGAGCTGAGCGCTTTTGCGAGCGGGGACGAGCGGCTGTCAATCAAAACGTCCTCCGTGTCCGATGTCTCCGGCCCCTTTAGGTTTGAGGATTCCGAAACTGGAGGAAGTCTGGACAGTTTGGACGAAGCACAGACACAGCCATACACACAACAGACTGAAGTGTGATTCCTCCCACACACACACACACACACATACACACCCACACACACTTTCAGACTTTCAGAATTTCACAAACAGAAAGTCATGCACACGTTAGGGAATCATGTGACTTGTGACATGGATAAACATTAATGTGTGTGTGTGTGTGTGTGTGTGAAACAAATCTCCTGCTCACATCGCACATGTGTGTATCAGTGTATCAGCACAGGTGTGTGTGTGTGTATGTGTGTGTGTGTGTATCAGTGGACTTTTGTACAGCCAAACAGCACAACTCATCGAACGTTTTTTAAATCCGACGTCTCGGTTCTGTATTGCTTTGTGTTTTTGTTTTGTTTTTTGCACTAAGATGCCAGTGTAGTATGAAATAATAGATATGAGGTTATCTCTCTTTCCGCCTCACTCTCTTATCATCCCTCTGTCTGTCTCTCGCCTTCTGTCTCTCGTCACTGCAGGGTGAAACGTCGCTCTGTTTAACCTCTGCCCCACAAATAACACTATTTTTCAAGATGTCCGACATCATTGGGATGCTGTGTGTGTGAGTGTGTGTGTGAGTGAGAGAGAGAGCAAGAGTGCATCTCACTTGTAAGTTTCTGTAAATTAAGACTGTCTATTGTTCCTTTCATTTGTATATCAGAAAGCCATATTGTTAGTGTGTGTGTGTGTGTGTGTGTGTGTGTACACGCAAAGCAAAAAAGTCTTATTCACAATAGCTGGCCATGTATATAGTAAGTACAGTGTGAGAGCTGAAAATGAAAAACGGCAGAAAAAAGTTCTTGAAAAATGGATAAAGAGAGTGGAGGAGTAACGGAGAGATGGAGAGAAAGACGCAGGGAAATAATAAATAAATAAAAAGAAAAAACTCATCACGGCTGACGGAAGTAATAAGGAGGAGTGTGTGTGCTAAAAAAGGAGAGGGAGAGAAGAAAAGAGGGACGTGAAAGCAGGCTTGAGAGAAAGTAAGTGAGAGAGAAAGAGAGAGGGAGAAAACTGCCAAGTCATCAAACCAAAAGAAGACATGAAGGAGGATATTTTCTTTTTTTTTTGTTCTGTTTCATCTCCAACACACACCTGAGCTAAGAGCTGCGTGTTAGTTACCTGCCTCATGCGAGACAAATTAGCAACATGCTAACGTACCGAAACAGCAGCGTTAAGCGATGACGTCATCAAACACACCCGAGGAGAAGAGAAGGAATAAGCTATGGAGGGGGGAAAAAAGAGAAATAAATAACAACATTTTAAAAAATTTTGTGTTTTATTTATTTTATTTTGTTCGGGATATTTTTTTTTTTTGTTGTTCTTCTTCATCTCCAAAACACACCTTGAGCAAAGAAATGTGTCTTGGGTGTGTTAGACACCTGCCTCAGGTGAGACAGAAGACAAATTAGCGACATGCTAACGTCTAGAATCACCAACATTAAGCGATGACATCATCAAGCACACCTGAAATTTAGGTGAAGTTTGTTTGTTTGTTGTTGTTTTTGTTTTATTTTTTACAATTGTTGTCCCATTTTTTTGGCTTGAAAACACACCTGAGGAGAAGAGAAGAACGAGGGAATAGATTTTTTTTTAAATGTTAAAGTGAGGGAAAAAATGCCAAAATTTGGTGATTTTAAAAAAAAAAAAAAAAAGTAATCGTTTTGATTTTTTTGTTAGTTTCCTGTCTCAAATGAGAAACACCAATGTCGATGACGATGTCATCGTCAAACGCAACCCGAGAGCTGCTGAGCGACCAGAACAAAAGAGACGAGAAGAACGAGGGGAACAATATAGTTACAAATTTCACATTTTTGTGATTTTTTTTTTTTTTTTGTTAAAATTTTTTGTTTCAAACAAAGTTCCAAAACACACCTGAAATCAGTTTTGTCCTGTTTTTAGCTTGAAAACACCTGATGGCTGAGAATCCATATATATATATATATATATAAAGAACAGAAGATTGATTTTTTTTGGTTCTGTTTTATCTTGAAATCAGACCTGAGCAAAAGAAATGAACAGGTGAACAGGACTCGGATGTGGTGCGGGAAATTAGCGAGGACAACAACTCGAAATTTAGGAATTTCGATTAGGAATTTCCTAAACTCGAAATTTAGGAATTTTTGTAGTTCGACGAATTTTTTGCAAAAACCTTTTTAACGATTTTTACTGTTTTGGCTTTGAATCAACAATTTAAATATTATAGAAGTTTAATTACCTGGTTAAAAGAGAGACAGGAAATGTACTTTTTTTTTTTTAAACCGATGAAAACACTGCGAGTGTTAGTGGTTCGTGTTGTTGTTTTTCCTTTTAGGATTTTTGAGTACTTTCCATCCTGTCCTTCAGCTTCAAACACACCCGAGTGAAATGAGCGCCCACGATGACGTCACCAAACACACGTACGTCCATCGGATTTTTAAAATAACGTTTTGGCTTCACAGTTAAAAATGAAAGGTTGAAAGTTGTAGAAGGTTAACTTCCTGTTTCAGGTGTGACGGTTACTATAAAAATAAATAAATAAATAAACAACAAAGAAAAGTGATATAAATATGGAAAAATTGGACTTATTTTAATTTCTTTTTTGGTGAAATGGAAATCAGTAGAATATTATTAGTTTCTGGAAATGTCTTTTTTTGTTGTTGTTTTTTTTATTTGTCGCATTTCAGTTATTTTTTTTGTTAAAAAAAAAAACAGTTTAAATTTGACATTTTTAAAGGACATAAAACCCAAATCAGACTTTGTGATGTCATTAGCATGTCTCTCGACACTTTCTAACACGTGTAAGACGGGTAACTGTTCATTTATTCATCTATAAAATCTTCGCCCTTTTGCGTTTCGTGTGTGTTTAAAGGTGAAACAGGACAAAAGTGTCCCAAAATCAGCACAATTCTCGACTCGCACACTCGAGAAAGACGTCTGGATCGTAACACACTTTTCCTGGGAGAGATGTTGTACAGTGTATACAGCTTCCCCAGTTCTTCGGTTCTTTGAATACTGTTTTTTTTTTGTTTTTTTGTTTTTTTTGTAGATATGAAATTGAATTGAGAGCCGGATAAGGATTAAGATCTCTCTCTCTCTCTCTCTCTCTTACATACACACACACACACCTATTTTCGAGTATGCAAAAATGCTGATTCTACTCAGCGTTGGGTTTTTTTTGGTCTCTAGACAGGGGTGTAACCTGACCTGGGCATGTGGCTGTAGACCCAAAGATTTTTTGGGTGATCTTTGAGCAGGAAATCAAGGTGTGTGAATGTCTATATGAGTTTATGAATATGTATAAATTACGTGGATATGATATGAGCAGAGCATAAGGACAGATAACGCAGTTTGCATGGTACTGTAGCAGCTAAACCCATACAGTGATAGATTAGCTGTACCTCCCCTTGGCTAGCGACACCAGACTAGCCTAATCTCGTGTTAGATAACCAAAACGTTTGACATTTTATCGGTCCCATAGTCCTGCAAACAGTGAGGCAAGTTTTATGATAAATCCAACTTTTTGTCCAATTTTCACATTTTTTAAGCCCTCACATCCAAGAAAAAAGAAATGCATGCAAACAGTCTATTTAGAAATACATTTCTGGGCTCAGCCCTGAATGATTAACGGTCCAGCTAACGCCCCTGTCTCTAGGATCATCCGCTTCAGTTTATAAAAAAAAACAAAACAAAAAAACAAAGGAAATATGCCGTATGCAGACTTCCTATATGCAGAGGAAGTGTGTTTTTTAATTTTTTTTTTATTTTATCATTCCTCCCTACATTCTGTTCATCTTGTCAGTATTAAAAGAATTCTAATCTTAAAAAAAAGAAAGAAAAGTGTATAAACTTGCATTTTTTTAACTTCTCAGTTTGTTTTTTAATCAATGCAGAAATTAAAAATAATCCTGAGAAATTTAATATGTCTGACAGTGTTTTGATGTGTGTGTATGCGTGTGTGTGTGTGTGTGTGTGTGTGTGTGTGTGTGTGATAGAGTCCTGATACTGAGTGTGCGCGTAGGGAGTCGCCTTGGCGGCCATGTTTGTAGGCTGCAGAGTCTCTTGAGAGAAAAGAGAAATAAACATTCTTTTTAACTTGTTTTTTTATTCCCATTATCAGTTTAGTATAATATAGTATTAAGCGGTACCAGTGTGCACTAAAACCTACAACATTGCGCTGTACCGTTATTTTACCGTCGTTCCTTCCTGAAACTCAAAAGGTTTTCAGTGTGTGTGTTTTTGCGTCTCCGGAATAAGATCAGTCTTAATCACTTTTCTGTCTTAAAATGCATCACCTCGACGCGCCACGTTCGAGAATTCGCTATAGCCTCCAGCCTTATTTGGAAACTGGAGGAATGTTAGGTTTCGGTTCGATATCCTGCGCTGAATAATCATCCGCCGTGAATTTTAACGCCACGTTTTCACCTGAACTGACTCCCGGCAACAACAGTAAAGAAAGTTTGTGAACCATCTTATGGATGTTCTCATTTATTAACCAATTCGCAGTTAACAATACAAAATATTAATATTCACACCACAGCGCTGTTCAGTTCTCCAGTCCGAATTCGTTTTTCCAGAACAGCAGCCGTAATTCAAATCGCAGGCTTGTATCAATGCGCTAATTCTAATACAATATCGTTTCTATAGTAACGACTCATAATCTAAAACTTAGTAATAAACAGATTTTATATATATATAAAAAATGTGTGTGTGTATATATATATATATATATATATATATATATATATATATATATATATATATATATATATAAACAAAGGAAATACATAGAAACATTGATAAGGTGATGTTTTCTCTTTACGGAAGGAGTCTCCAGTTTCAGTGCTTTTTGTAACGGTGGGTAGGTTTTCCACCAGAGGAAAGTCTTCAGGACCGAATAGTTTACACTTTATGATTTCCTGGTTTTTGTCTTATTAGTTATATCGGCGGAGAGATAACCGAGAACAGGAACTAACTTGTTTCGTCGTCATTACACAAGATCAAAAGTAACCCTAAATGGATAAAAATGCATGACATTATGTGATAACAGCTACATGTATAAACACTCGATCCTTCACTTTCTCGTGAAACCGCAAAACGTAATACAGTCCATCCTAAAGACTTCCCCGTGACTGACTGTTAGAACGCACTGACACTGGAGACTCCTTCCGTGCGTTTTTTTTTAACGAATCTCCTTTTCAAACATCTGTTTATCAACTATGACGTTAAGTAAGTGTTATCATTTCCACTGCTTTTATCCGATAGGAATACACCGTTTGGAATGTGTATTAGGGAGGGAGGATCGAATCTGTTTGGGAACAAGCAAAATGGAGAATGATTGATTTGTTCACTAAAAACTGCAAATCTTTGGATCTTCACAGTTTATAACATATAACATTTGGTTAGACAAATGTACTGGCTGGTCACATGATCCTCCATAAACCTCTCTCTTAGGCTTTTTTAAAAAATAAATTAATTTCCACAGAAACGAGAGGTCTCGGCTTCGATCCCAGAAGTCTACTGTTTTTGATGAGGTTGACCTTTTCAACACACACAAGTATATTAACGAAGATAATTTAAGTCTAACAGGATCTATAGACATTTCAGATCTTCATTTATTCAGCAGGAAGATGATCAATAAAGCGCTAAAGTCTTTATCGAGTTCTTTTATAGAGGAAAAGACGTGTCAGGTTTATACGATGCCCTGCTGAGTGATAAAGTCCTTGAATCTGTACACACTCGGAGTTTTTACAGATGCACTACTTGCTTCCAGTGCTCCTCCAAAACTATTGGAACAGCAAGGCCAATTCATTTGTTTCATTGCTGCAGACATTTGGACATTGCAAAGTACTTGTTGTTCTGCAAAGGTGAAATGACGTAGCTGGGATTCCTTTGTATCACAAAACACACTAAAAAATACACCTCTATTGTTTTTACCTCAGAGTATATGTTGCAAGCTCGTGTTCTCTCGACATTAATACTTTTCTTGAAACGAGCCTGGTCATCAGACGAGACGGCCACCCTAACATTAAACTAACATCACTGGATACACTCATTTTCTCCTGATGAGTGTCAGCCTCATCTTGTCCCCTTTATTGATTGTGACCATGCTGTTTGTTACAGCTGACTGATTATTACTATCGAATAGGCTCTGCTTTACTGCATTAGATCAGATGCTGCATAGCCTTTTGTCCAATTATTTCAAACGCAGACCCAATCCTTGGATACGCTTTACATAGAAACCCTCAGGGGGTTATGTTTGGCCTATCAGTGTTTATTACAATCAAGCCAAATAAGCCATCCATATAACGTAAGGTATCTAGAATAAGAACTAATAAATGCTTGAAATAGTAAAAAAATAATCAACAGGATAATAAAATACTGCTAATAAAAGTGAAACTAGTAACGTGTTATTTGTTTTATTTCAGCAAAGATTAGCTGTAGTATCTTAATCCATGCTGTGTGTTCGGATGTGGATTTGTGGCTTGCGTGTGTTTTGAACCCAGCAGTGGATTTGGATCACAGTTTTGGGATAACAAAGGCACTCGCCATTTACACTCGGCTGACTCTGCCTCCATTTAGCATATTAAAGTCAGTGCTGAGACTACGTAGACTGGGTAATAATCCAAAACATCAGCGCTTTGTGGTATCTAAATCTCAGTTTTAAATAGGCATTAAAGACTCATATTGTTAACAGCTCCTCTGGGCTTTATATGTATCATGTCCATTACGTTTAATGAAACCGTGACATGCATGAAATCACCAATCGTTAATCGTAGTACGTGGCATGCATTCATACACAGGAAGGTATTACTTCAGCTACTACCTCATGACAGGAGATATGTGTAATACATGTGTGTGTGTGTATATATATATATATATATATATATATATATATATATATATATATATATATATATATATAGACAAATTAATGAAGGACTAACACAGAACAGGTGAACACAATCAGGTAGCACACCAGAGGCAGGGCAGGAACTGAGACTGGACTAGAACATAAACACGACGGCAGCGTGCACCGGGCTGGAAACTTTGATGTGCAGAGAATTCGTAAGTGAAATCAATGATACTTAAGTAAGAGACCGCAGGCAACAATCAATAATCCAAACCGATTCGTGTTTGTGCGTCATAATTCCTAAGCTCCAGTAGTCTTTAAAGTTGTAAGAGCAGAACATATTTATACGGCAGAAAACCTTGTTATGCAATCTGATAAAGAGGGCGCAAGACAAGAAAAAAGAAAATTACAGAGACATTCTTCTTATCTTCAATCTTCTTCTTACTCATATTGCTGTTGTTGTTATATTAAGATTCACTGTGTGGTGAAAAAAAACCAAGATAATAAAGTTGTGCCTTATTTAAAATTCCAAATTTCAAAGGGTTTTTTTTTTCTATAAATATGACACATTTGACTGACTAACTTCAGTGTCCTCAGTCATGGACTGAGTTTCCCCCTGCTGTGTCTTAAAAATAAATGTTCTACAGGTTTAATTTCCATGTTCCTTCAAGCTGCTTGCAACGTTATCGGTCTCTCTCTAGATAAAATCCTCTGCCAGATGGATAAAATTTAAATGAAAATATCGATTGGCTCATATGTGAGTGGGTCAGCGGTTTCGAGTTCCTATCCGCTAACTATGTTTCTTGGCTTAGGCTTACATACTGCACATGCACCGATATTAGATTTTAACATTTTGAAACCATATCTAAAGATGTTCTTCAGGTTTCACAACAGAAAGCACTGATTTGACGCAAATAAAAAGAAAGTTTCTGTGAAGATTGAGGCAAAAGCACATTCCGAAAGCATTCAAATACTTTTAAGCGGTAAGAGGCGTAAGGAAAGCAAAAGAAAGTGATCTGGAAACACGCAAGTAGAGGTATGAGACCTGGCTAGGATCTTGGAGATAGGCAATATGACTGCCTGCTGGTCTTGATCACATACAAACAAAATGCGATCAAATACGAATATGAATGCCCGTTCTTGATCACATACCCTAACCCTAACATTGGATTTGTATTTACTGTAACCCATTTGCTTTATATAACTATATAATTTTATTAACGGTGTTTCTCAATGGTTTATATGGGGTGCATTTATTTTTTAACAGTACTTGTAGTTTATAATGGTCGACAGTTACTTCTGTTCCACTAATTTGATTGGATTTTAATTTATTTGTGCAATATTGCTTAAGTATAATTGTGCATCAGGATCATACAATACACAGTTCACATATTGGAATAGTATAACAATTCATGCGTACGGGGGATGTAACCAAATACAAATACTTTCAAAGGAAAGAAAGTTATTTAGCTACTGGTCTGGTCTGGTTTAGGCCGCACCCACTTCAGGTTTAAATCCATCCATCCATAAGGTGAGGGACAGGCCGGGGCACCAGCCCCTCGCAGGGCACAATTGCAGGCACATTCTGAAAATGCCAATCAACCTACGACGCATGTCTTTGGACTGGGGTGGGAAACTGGAGTACACAAGCTCCACGCAAGCTCCACACACACGGGGCACAGGAAGAATTCAAACCCTGAACCCCGGAGTTAGCGAGGCAAGCGTGCTAACCATGAAGCCACCGTGCCCCCAAGGTTTCAATCCGGACTAAGTAAAGGCATTGCATACACTTCTGTATATCATGTGACAAAAAGAAACTTATTTTACCGCTCCATCCCTCACTACTGTACTTCAAAAAGTCAGATAAAAAAAAAACAACTGCGTCTTATTTGGTATAACCTCGCTTAACCTATCAGAACCAGAGCCAGGATTTGCACGAACGAAATCCATGTGCGATCTGTTTTCACTAATTTCAGAGCACAAATCAAGGTTCACAAGCCTGCACACCATATCTAAACAGCCCTCACAAACAATTACAGATATACCAATGCGTCAGCCAAGGAAAGAGAGGAATTGTTATTTTCTCCCCTGCTAAGCAGGAATTATTAGCTCATAAAATTGAATGGACTGAAACACTTCAGCTATTCATAAAGCCTGGGAGGCTACTTGGCAGAAAACAGCAGGCAGATTGAAACTGTTGAAAAGATTCATAGGCGTTTAAAAGTTCTGATGGTCTTATGATTTCAATGTTCATTTTAATTCAAATTATTCTCTAAGCATGGTGAAGCAAATAAGTAGTTCCAAGAGTGAGGAATGGAAGTCAGGATCCACCGATCCACTGATAAGTCCTGGTAGAGAGTTAAAGGGTTTAACGCATTATTTAATTCGTTTTATGTTTGCGTGTTTCCTTAGCAAGCACTTATAGCAAAGTCATCACCATCATCATCTCATGACCATGACCATCATCATCTCATGACCATGACCATCATCATCTCATGACCATGACCATCATCATCTCATGACCATGCATGACCATCATCATCTCATGACCATGACCATCATCATCTCATGACCATGACCATCATCATCTCATGACCTCACATGTACAGCATATAAAAGTGGACTACCAAAGTAGTGGAGACTGTGTGTTACGAAGGTTCATAGCATCATGAGCGATACAGTAACACACAACGCTCAAAGTGTGCAAATACCGTATTTTATTGAGACTAACCATGACTCCAGTACTGTAACCAGTACTGCTTACTAATTTTGCATGAGAATCACTCTCGTGATGATCCATCCATCTTCTATACCACTTATCCTTCCTTCTGGGTCACGGGGAAACCTGGAGCCTATTCCAGGGAGCATCAGGCACAAGGCGGGGTACACCCTGGACAGGTGGCAATCCATCGCGGGATTGCATACACATTCATACATTACATACCCATTCATACACTACGGACAAGCCAATCAGCATGCATGTCTTTGGACTGGGGGAGGAAACCGGAGCACCTGGAGGAAACCCCCGCAGCACGGGGAGAACATGCAAACTTCACACACAGGGCCACGGTGGGAATCGAACCCCCGACCCTGGAGGTGTGAGGCGAATGTGCTAACCACTAAGCCACCGTGCGCCCACTCCCGTGATGATACTGATCTCTGATAATTCTGATCTGATAATTCTGTACTCTATTGAGGATAAGAATTGCTCAGTCTCATGCTGTGTTCAATTACAGGTCATAACTTGTAATTCCTGACCTCCGACAAGCGAAAGCCAAAGGAAACACCCCTGAATTCCTACTTGGGAACTCAGGGTAGTCTTCTCCATGATGTGTTCCTCCGAGTTCAGCAAATGACGTCAAATCGACATGGCTGCGCCGAGCATCAGAAGTAATCAAAGCAGCACTTCTTACCTTTAAACGAGTTCTACTGTACATACAAGTATTTGCTTGAGATCAATCAACATACAGACATATTCACTTGTTAGATCTACAACACCGGCTATAAGGCTGTTTGAGGCGGACTAATCACAGTTAGCTGGCTAGTAAGTTGCTACAAAAGACAAACATGGAGTCGTTCATGTTTTTTTCCCACTTTGCCCCTCAAACGCACAGAGTTTGAAAATGACATCCTTACGAGCTCTGACTTTCCTTTTCCTAGGTAAGTCCAAGTAAATCTCAACACAAAGAGTCAGCCAAGAGGAAGTCATAGTGTGTGTTGAATGGCATTTAATGGATGGTGTTTCTTGACCTGCATTCATGCATGCTTGCACAATCACTCCCTTTCTCCAACTGGCTAACTTGACGTTCGATAGCAGTGTTCCCCAGAGCACACAAACAGCTGGTTCTTGACCTGCCAGCTGGCATACACTTCTACATAGCGCTTGGCTGGCTCAAATGCCAACGCTGGAAGCCTAGTACAAACACGCTGCACCACTTACCACTATAGCAGGTCTCTGGTACAGGCCTGGAAGCCACTTGATCATCGCCTCCTTCTGTCCATTACAAACAAGTCATTTTAAGGCAACAGGGTATCTGTAAGTGCCCTTGTCTGCCACCACTGTCTGCAGATTTTCAAGTAAGTGAAGAGGACATGAAGGAAATGAGTTCATCGGGTGCTTGGCAGAGTCAAAGGTGCTTGCTTGTTTGCGATGCTTAGCCTTATAATCAGTCCGTGCTGGAGTGGCTCACATCTGCTGCCTCTCATCTTCAGGGTCCTGAGCTCAGAGTTAATGTCTTTCTCCTTGTGTCCATGTGGGTTTCTTCTGGGTTCTCTGGCTTCCTCCAACTTCCCAAAATCATGCTAGTAGGTGGCCTGGCACGGGACACCCTGGATGGGGGGCCAGCTAAATGCAGGGCATAATAGCACACACATTCACATACTATGGACCATTTGGAAATGCCAATCAGCCTACAGTGTATGTGTTTGGACTGGGGGAGGAAATCCCAGAAGTATGGGGAGTACATGCAAACACCACGCCCACAGGGCAGAGGCAGGGTTCGAACCACCAACCCAGGGGAGGGCGAGTGAGGTAAACATGCTAACTAAATCTAAAACTGCAAAATACTACAGTGTTTGTTGTGGTGTTGGTATGAGAGGGGCGGGGGGGTTGTTTCAGACAACAAAACTACGCACTTGTTTTCCTTCTTTTCTCCTCCACTCACTCTCTCTCTCTCTCTCTCTCTCTCTCTCTGCACATCTCTGGGGGTTTCCAACAATCTGACATCAAAGAGCAGACAGAGAGAAAGAGCGAGAAGCCTCGCGCTGCCACAGAATCCAGGCATGCGCTTATATAACACACTCCGCTAACGAACCCATGCGCTGGAACACACAAACCACCGAGACATCCCAACACACACCAGAGGCCGCCCACATATACACACCATGCAACATCATGTTGTTGTCGTTCAGTGTGCGCCAGTGTGATGGTTCAAAAGGCAATCAAACACCTGGATCTGAGTGGGTCGGTTTCGCTTGCACTGTGACTGTTTGACAGAAGAGGCGTCATGGGACGCGTGCTGGCTCGAAGAGATAAAGAGCAATATATAACGTTATTCTCTCTTCACTGTCTGTATTTCTTCCAGACAAATCCCACTCCCACTCGCTGTTTTCTTGTGGTGTTTCCATGATGTCTTCTTGTATGTCTGTCTTGTACGATCTAGCTGGATCTCTAGCACCATTTCACAGTGAAGCGGACCTCAGTGAAAGCGGTTACACTACATGCTAGCCTCAATAAAGAAAAAGTTACGCAAAATCTACCAGACAAGGACACGCACTAGAAACCCCATCTTCCTCAGCACCACCTGGAATGACTGAAGCTTCACCCAGACCAGACCTGATAAGACACGTGTCCAAAATAACGTCGGTTTTGACCCCAGATATGATGGGATAGATCACTACGGTAAATATATCACCTGCTGAGTAATATTTCCAGACACAAGAGCACACAGTACGGGGAAAAATCACTGACGTGAAGGATTCATGCTTTACCTATGGAACGCAGTGTTGCCTTCATACAGAGAAAACATTCAGCGCGTGTGCACACACACACACACACACACACACCCTTCCATTTCACTCCTATTCCGCTTCTGTTGCTTGGGGAACCATTAAATTGTAATTGAGTTCTGAGCTCGAGCCCCAATAATATAACACACCGCTCGAGCTCGTGTCTTTTTGTCCTCCCGCGGTTGAACGTATTTCCGTTAGTAAAGTTTTTTTTTTTTTTTTTGAGAGCGAGAGAGACTGAGCGCGAGGAGTGTTTAATAGCGCCCTGTAGGTGTGTATGCGCGCGCGCGTTTGTGCCAGTGCTACATGATAGCTGTAGCTTACGCAGGCCGATATTACACGCGCGCGCACCTCTCTTCCCGCAATCTGTAACAGAAGCTCTCCGCTCTGTATGTAAATGCCAAGCGACGAAAAGGGGAGGAGCACCGGTATATCCAAGCGCGCTGCGCGCGAGACTCGACTCTCGACTCGACACCCACCTGTCTGTGGATGGGATTTGGACCAGCGCGCGAGACACTCAGCAAGCGGGGTCGTGGGAACAGCGCGAGCAAGTGACTTTTCAGCAAACTTCGGTAGAGCAGAGCGCTGCTCGAGCACGCGAGACATAGAAGAAGCGCACGAGCTGGAAACTTGACGAAATGTAACGGATTCGGGTTGGTTTATTTGAGGTGTGTGTGTGTGTGTGTGTGTGTGGAGGCATGGCGGAGAGAGCGCGCGTCTGAATGAACGGAGTTGTCCGACATGCCCGAGGATGTTGCGCTCATTAGGAACAGGACAGGAGCGACGCAGGGTCACGCGTGGGGCGCCGAGGTGTTGCCCGGAGATGGAGGCGGCGGCGGCGGCGCGCGACCGGGACCGACATGGCAAGTGGCTGTGCTCGCGAGTGTGTTGATCTTCACGAGCGTGGTGGACGTGTTGGGAAACACGCTGGTCATTGTGTCCGTGCTCAGGAACCGAAAACTGAGGAACGCAGGTGAGCACGCGTGTTGGTCTTTACATGGACGATAAGCACACGTGTGTGTGTGTGTGTGTGTTATCTAAGTCGTCATGCATTATTGCTTTGACGATCAACAGCGCGTCTCGTGCACAACGGTTTCATTCACGTGCACTGTTGCAGCTTTTCCGCATCATGAAAAAAAAATGTTATGATCAATTTAAATGCGCACTAATGATTTTGCAATAAATAAACAATCCCACGAGCTTGTTATTACTATTATTATTATTATTATTATTGTTGTTGTTGTTGTTGTTGTTGTTGTTGTCGCACGTGCGGACGGGTGTTTGCAGCCTGTGGTGGAGGTGGTTTTTACACTGTCACTTGTTAATACACCCATCCTTACCAGTGTAAATAAATGTATGTGCATGTGGTTGTTTTATATATATATATATATATATATATATATATATATATATATATATATATATATGAATATGCATTGTTATGCATGCATACGTTTTTTTTGCATTTAAGTAGTTCATTAATATGCAATTTTTAAAAATGAATTAAACTTTAATTCACCCTTTGTTTCACACAGGAGTATGCTCCTAATACATTTGATTTTAGAGAGGGGTACATTTTTGAGCACCAAGATCAAAGCTGTCCAGATTTTAACGTAGCGTAAGGATAGCTCTCCTTTATTTTGGACAAATATGAAAGAGCGTACACGCTTGGGGGAAAAATATACTAAACTCTACCATTCCTTGCTGTGTTTGTGCCTGTAGTTTAGTATTTTTTTTTCTAAAAGACCTTCCCAGAGAAGTCCAGAGAGAATAAGAATATTAACCTAATAAAGGGGGGAAAAAGTGTCTGTATGAATGTAAAAACATACAGTACAACACACAGTATACTGTAAAAAAAAAAAAAAAAAAAAAAAAAAAACAGTGCAATGCTTTTACACACGCTGAAGACTGAAGAAAGACCACAGACCACTGTGATGGCAGAGATGATACAACACCAACAATTAAAAAACAAGACATTTCCAAAACTAAAAGGTGTTCAAATGATTGTTTTTCTTTCCTTTATATTAAATTGTATAATAAAATATGAAAATAGAACAGGAAATAGGAATTTTCAGTGGGAAAAAATGTAACGTAAACTCGGCTCGTGTTTTATTAAAGGCGGTTCAGCTATCATCATCGTAGTTCATATTATAGGTCAAAGCCCAGGCAGGTAGGGTCATCACAGGAATATCCGTCTAAGGCTCGGAAAGGCACATACGACAAACCAGACTTTGGAAAGACACACAGGGGTATAAATAGTCAAACTGATCACAAACTAAGACAGTACAGCTGGACACAATCAGGTGACGTGCAAATGACAGGACAGGGGTGAAGGAAAATAGATGGAAGGAAGGAAAATAAACAACAAAAATGTATTAAAATGAATTCAAACCTGTTATGTTATTAATACCAGTTACATTCACCCCTCAACCAAAAATCTTGAAAGTATGTGGACACCCATATGTGGTTCTTCTCCAAAGAATTCTGCAGAAGGCCTTTTACGGCATGCTGTAGCTTTACAACAGATGGGCCTAGCCCTAACCTGTTCCAGCGTGTCAATGCCCTGTTGCACAAAGCGAGATCCATAAAGACGTGGAAGAATTTGTGATCTCCACAGAGCCCTGACTTCAACATCACTGAACACCTTTGGGATGAACTGGAACCATGCCGTCTTGTCCAACATCTAGTGGAAAGACTAGACTCCATGTTAATGCCCATGGTTTTGGAAAGGCATGTTCATCAAGCATGAGTGGTTAGCTCATTTGCCTTGCACCTCTGCAGCTGGGGGTTCGAATATCACCTCTACCCTGTGTGCACCATGCTTTGATTGGGGGTTTCCTCTCCCAGTCTGAAGACATGCGTTGACATGGTTGGCATTTCCAAAATGTTCTGTAGATTGCGTCCTGCGATGGGTTGGCACCCCGTCCAGGGCGTCCCCTGCCTTGTGCTCCAAGTTCCCTGGGATAGGATCCAGGCTCCTCCACGACATAAGGCTAAGTGGCAGTACGGAAAATGGACGGATGTTCATCAAGCACATCTGGTTTTGATCGGTTTGTGCACATACTTTTGAGCACAGAGTGTATGTGAAGGCCCTAAAAAACCAGACTGAACTATAGTAGGAAATCCATTTGTGGTGCTACCTCCCATTAAGGGTGAGAAGAATCTAAGCGTGATCAGACCTTCTAGAATTATACATTATTCACAAGCTTCATAAGATTCATTATCATGGAACACAAAACAAAGCAATTACTGACTGGGATTTCTTGCTCGTTGATTTTGTAAACCCCTTAAGGATAATCTGTTTTTAAGCCATGGTCTTTAAAAGGTCTTTATAGACTTTCTTGACTACCCTACCAGTGCACGTGATCTGACTTTGCATACTCCATGCAACCTGAGTGACTCAATGCTACCCCGCAGGTGCAATTATATCAGGAACGGATTTGCACTTGATATCTGAAATGCTCTGTATTTATAGTGTTTAGAGATCTCTCCACTGAGTAATAGTCTGTCCTGACTGGCTTTCTTCCTCTTGCCTCTGGGTAGAATCATATTCGCTCAATAACCTTTGACTTATTGAATGATCTAATCCCTCCAAAGGGCTTGTTTTTGTCTTTCTGATAATCAGCAGTAACTAAAGAACTGACTTCTGAATCAGCTTCTTCGGCTTCCTAAACAAGCAGGTGGCTGATGCTCTACAGGAGACTGTTTTGATGCTTCTCACTACCATTTTAGTCCTGTAGTGTGGAATTGAATCACACTGTTGATTCCAGTTTGTCTGAAAGTTTCCCATGTGAGCCCCAAACATTCAGTTAAGTACCCTCACTTCTTTTGTTTTGTTTTTTTCGTCTTGTCCACGAGCGTGTTTCTTTTGTTCTTTAACAGCAAGCTGTTGTGCTGTATTTGCAGCTTCAGGAAGAAGAGGCATCAAAGTCTTTATGAAGCTGCTGTGGTCAACAACTACAGGGTCTCGTTTGAACATCACATCAACCGGGAGTCTCAGAACCCCGCCAAGCATAAGGTGCAATGGTGCAAATCTGGTTGCGTCAGAGATTCTGAGAGTTAAAAAACCCCCCTGGGATGGTAGGATGTGTATTATCAGCTCCATACAACCTGAGAAGTTCAGCAATTAACGTACTCGCAAAGTTGGCTAATTTGCGCATGGGAAGGCATGGGCTAGCTTTGTGAAATATGACCTGTGACCATTCGCACATCTCCTGAACGCCGTTTGCCGCTTGCAGCACACCAAAATTTCCAAAGAACTCCATGGTTGGAGATGCTTTTTATCTTTGGCAAGACTTGACATAATGATTAACGTCTTGTTCCATCTTAGGCCAGTAAAAGTCATACTAGTGATGCACAGAAAGGAAAATTCTGGGCCGAAAACCGAAACCAAAAATGTTTTTTTTTTTGTTTTTTTTTTTAAAACCATTTTAAAATAGTTTTTTTTGTTGTATAATTCTGTTTTTATCAGACTTTTTGATTAATTTCCTGAATTTAATGAATCTGAATTGACAAACTACAAGCCAATAAAATGTCCACATTTTTTATTGAAACTAACTCATCAAAACAAAAACCATATTAAATATATTATTCTTCATTCAGTTCTGTAACAATCAAATTTAACAGATTTTTTTTTTATCCAATTATATAAATAATGTAACTTTAACTATTAGGATATGCAAAACAGCAGTCAAGTAACGAACTTAGCAGCTCTAGACTAGCATCCTGCAAATACAAAAAGTTTAAATACGCTACACAATCATTTTAACGCAAGCAACAGGCAGAACACAGAACGGCCGAGGGCCTCCATTCGGTCGTTGTTGTTTTTCTGTACTCTGCATATAGAACAGGACGTCCTGTTTTCAGGTGGTGTACAAACCTGTCGTGGAAAAGTGCTTCAGCACCGTTCAACACTGCAGATGGCAAATTCAATGTCCTTATCAGAAAGTATTTCCAAACCGCTGACATGATCGGCCTTTGAAATCTGAGCGGTGAGCACTGAGGGGCGGGGCAGGGCGGGGCAGGATATATTTTTGGCTCATATTTTTGGCCCTTTTTCAGTTTTCGGCATAAACCCTGCATGGAAACTGAAGCGTTGTTGTTTGTCCTTGAGGTCCCATGAAGTCATGAATCCCAAACAGTGCTTTGACTGTTGATAGAGACCCTGTGGAGTATACCATCTTCCACATTGTTTGCTGAGAGGAAAGACTTTTAGAAGAAGCCGTGCCTTCTCACATTTTGAAGGTGGCTTTTTCACAGATTCCAAAAGGAATAACCAGTGCTTTGCGGTCAGGGGCTTGTTTCTGACTTTGCTAGAGTTCTTTAAGCGAAAAAAACATCAGGAGGGTTTCTTGGGCTTCCTGCATGGACGACTATTGAACAGACTGGACAAATTGCTCTGCTTGTGACTATGATGCCAATTTCCAGCAATTGTGCGTGCAGTAGGGAACCTGGACCACCTCAGCACTGTAAGAAACGGGCAGGCATACTTTTGGAGCTTATTGGCGAAACGTTTTGCAGACGTCATTTTAAGTTTAAAAGAGGAAGAAGCAGCCTTTATTTTTTGTGTATACTTTACAGCACTGTGAAATTCTTTTCTTCGCATATTCCAGCTTGTAAGGACGTTGGAGTCAGAGCACAGGGTCAGCCATGATATGGCGCCCCTGGAGTATAAAGGATTAAGGGACTTGCTCAAGAGCTTAACAGTGACAGCTTGGTGGTGCTGGAGCTTGAACCCCTGGCCTTCTGATAAGTAACCACAAGCCTTAACTATTGAGCAAGCACTGACCCATGATGACATGATGGTGGCATTTTCAGGCTGCGCCACACAGGGGAGTTTCTCCATCTCTCCTCCTGGTCAGACCCATCAATCTCAAGGACAGTCATATCCCATACGCCACAAGATCAGATTGAAACATTTCAAGCATTTTGGGTGTATCTGGTGACCTCCATATTAAACCAGAACTATGTCTTCACTCAGCTCTTTGTCTTCAGATATCACCGTCTCTTTGACCATTCAGTTTATGATCAGGGGAACATAATATAATTCACTTCAAGGTTCAATTCCTTGCAAATTCTGCACTGCCTGGGCATCTTCACGCATGCACACACACTGACACGCACACCCCCCCCCCACACACACACCACTCCAAACGTCCATCTGTATGATTTCTTTTGAGGGTTTGTTTCTCTTCACCCACACATTCTCTCTCTGGATGTGGGCCTATTAGTGTAATGGGTGCTGCACCTGAGATGTGTGTGTGTGTGTGTGTGTGTGTGTGTATTTGGACTTCTGACTCGGTCTAGACAGGATCTGTATCCTCCAGCAGGCAAAAAATAAAAGATAAGATGGCAAAGAAAGTTCTAACTAGTCCCCATGATCTGTTGAAGGATGCTGTGCCATCCTCTAAGACAACCGACGTTAATCCCCCTGAAGGACCCGGGTCACCAATATAGCTAGTCATAATGGTATTGCGATGATAACTCTGCTTTGTGTAGTGATTTGAGGGGATTTATTTATAGATATAATCTATACACTAGAGCAAAACCTGTCCATGTATGTAACGTTATGGGGCAGGACATCTTGGACAGCCGGATTATTGTCTGTTTTTTATTTTCCTCCTTGGTGCAGTTTGGTGTCATTCCACCTCCTGTTTTCTTTAGTGTTGTATGATAATATAGCTCCACTAAAATGTGGAGTTGTGATAGATTTTTTTCCCTACTTGTTAGATACGTTAGCCTTGTAGCTCCTGTGCAAAACTAATGGTGTGTGTGAAGCAGTGTCAGTAAGGCTGTGCACCCAGTCAACATTTAAACTGTGGTGTGAAATCCCTTGACTATAAAACCGTGAAAGAATTATGTGTGTGTGTGTGTGTGTTGAAAATTCCCAATCCTTCACCATGCAGCCATTAAAACATGAAAGTAGTGTGTGTGTGAGTGTGTGTGTGTGTGTGTGTGTGTGTGTGTGCGTGTGTGATTCCCATCAGTATGATGGAGGGTGCTCCTTGAAATGATGACTCATCATTTGCACACTTATATAGCTAAAATTCTTTCATCCCTTGCACACACACACACACACACACACACACACACACACACACACACGGGATTATAGAATTGAACAACGGACAGTAGGTCTTCCAGTTTAGTGTGACTGTGTGTGTTGAATTGTGGGTAAAAATCAAATAGAATTATGGGCTATTTTGGTGAGACTGATTGTGGCAGATGGTTAAGATGATACCCCATGGCCGACATAATCACCTTACCTTGATTATATGATGAATTATGGGCAAACACAAGTGGAATTATGGTTGAGATTGGATCGGATTATAGGTAAACTCAGGCGGAATTATGAGTAAATTCAGCTTTAGTTATGAATAATATCAGGTGGAGTCACTGCAGGGGTTAGAAGTATCTGTGGGTCAAGGAAACTTTTCACTAAAACAAAATAATTGAAGACTTTTTAAGAGCCAGATCAAATTTAGCATTAAATCATGCTGGATTTAAAGAGACGATTCCATGTTATGGTATAAAGCTATGAATTACTGTTGGTAGTTAATAATAATAATAATAATAATAATGACCACCAGGTGGCAGCTGAGTGAATTCAGTTCACTTTGTTTGTTCTTTGAAATATCCATCCATCCATCCATCTTCTACCGCTTACTCCTTCTTCAGGGTCGCGGGTGAACCTGGAGCCTATCCCAGGGAGCGTCGGGCACGAGGCGGGTTACACCCTGGACAGGGTGCCAGTCCATCGCAGGGCACAATCACATGCACACTCACACCCATTCATACACTACGGGCACTTTAGACTCGCCAATCAGCTTACCATGCATGTCTTTGGACTCGGGGAGGAAACTGGAGTACCCGGAGGAAACCCCCGCAGCACGGGGAGAACATGCAAACTCCACACACACATGGCCCAGGCGGGTGTTCTTTGAAATAGCTATTGATAATTTAATAGAAAACTGATAATAAATAACTGCGCTGTTTTGTTTCCGGTTAAAAAATATACACTATATGGCCAAAAGTATGTGAAAACCTGACCACCCATATGTGGTTCTTCCCTAAAGCGTTGCCACAAAGTTGGAAGGACACAGTTGTATAGAATGTCTTAATGATCTGGCATTCCCTTGTGCACAAAACAAAGTCCATGTAGACACGGTTTGCCAAGGCTGGAGTGGAAGAACGTGTGCACAGAGTCCTGACCTCAACCTCACTGAACATCTTTGGGATGAACTTGAACACTGACTGCACCCCAGACCTCCTCACCTAATATCAGTGCCTGACCTCACTAATGCTCTTGTAGCTGAATGGACAAATCCTAAAAGAAAAGCCTTCACAGAAGAATAGAGGTTATTATAGTAGCAAAAGGAGGGGAGACTAAATCTGGAATGGGATGCTCAACAAGCACATCGATCGGGTGATTGATCGGGTGTCCACATACGTTTGACCATAAAGTGTAAATGTTTGTATAAATTCAACAAATCACGGACCCTGAATTTCCCCCGAATGCAATAAGTCCTTTCAGGCCTTAAGGAAAGATATTTGTTAGTGTGCATACACAAACCTTATTGAGATATTAAGGGCAACATAACGTGGAATTATGGGTAATATCAAGTGGGTCAAATCAGATCAGGCCAGCACATGTACCGGACCGTTAAGATGTGAGAACTTAGCTTATTATTTTAAGGCACGATTTCTTTCCTGAGTTTTAACACTGAGGTAATTTCTACATGAAATTAACCACAATTATGGGTAAAACTAAAGATATTTTTAGTATTTAATTATCTTAAAATTATAGTGTAGATAATAATAGGAATTATGAAATCTGGTGAAACTATGTGTAAAATTATGGGTAATATTGTGAGGAATTACAGATAAAACTGGGTGAAATTATGGAAATAATTGGGTGTAATTATTGGTCAAATTGAGTGGATTTATGGCCACAATAGGAGTGAGGAGTGTGTGTGTGTGTGTGTGTGTGTGTGTGTGTGTGTGTGTGTGTATTGGGAATGCTGACTCTGGATTTACGGTTCTTGCACTCTCTCTTCTAATGGCCTCGCTGAAGACATGACAAACATAATCCATTTTGCCTGCACTGCGTAGTGCTCGAGTGCTCTGCTGCTTTGCAATCTTGACTTGCCCAAGATTATTTTGTCCAATTTCTGTATCTTTCTCCAGCAGGCAAAAAAAATATTTAAAATAAAATAAAAATAAGATGGCAAAGAAAGTTCTAACTAGCCATTCACTGATCAGCGCAGCACAAATTCCCCCAAACTTCTACTCTACAATATTACCGCTATTCAACAGTTCCTATAACAGATGGCACACAGGAATAAGAGAATATTTGAAACTATTTTAAATAGTCCTAAAATTCTTAACGGAATTGACGAAGCCCTTGAAAGAAGCAATAATAGACGGTTTACAACTTTTGAAATAAATAAATGAAGTGTTTACAACAACATTACCATGTTCTGTTACAAGTAAATAGACGTGATGTGATACTAAACTTTTAAAATAATAGGTAGATGTGGGCCTCCATGCCCATGTCTTATACCATATATGATGTGGGTGGAGGGTGGTGGAGCCCACATCAATGTATTTTAGTATGTAATGTAATGACTGGAGTGGATTTACTGTAATCTATATGCATGAACAAAACTTGACCATGTATATAACATTATGGGGCTGGACATCTTGGACAACCACATTATTGTCTTTTTTCATTCCGCCCCCTGTTTCCCATAATGTTGTATGATAATATAGCTCCACTGAAATGTGTAACGCTAGATTAAATAGACTTTCGTTCCTTGTTAGATAAATTAGCCTTGTAGGTCCAAAGCAAAACGAAAAGTGTGTGTGATGAAGTGTCAGTAAGGCTGTGCACCCAGTCAGCATTTAAACTGTGGTGTGAAACATCACATACAGCACATACACAAACATTTATAGGAGATTAGAGGTAACATAAAGTGGAATTCAAGTGGAAATGGGTAAAACCGGTCCAGCTGGACAGTTAAGAAGTGAGAATATAGCTTATTAAGCAAGTATTTTGTCATGGCACTATTTATCCCTTCCCTATCCGAAAAGTCAGGGACCAATGGGAACACGCTGAGCAAACATCTCACTCCGAATATGTTGAGCAAAATCCACAAAAACACGATATAGCTGCTGAGAAAATACATAGGGCGTAAGGGTGAACATGAAGAGCATAGGTTAATAAATAATAAATATGAAATTATGTATATGTAGTTTTACTCTCATTGGTTCCTGACTTTTCAGACAACCTGCAGTATAGATAATTATAGGAATTACAGATGAAATCAGGTGAAATTCTGTACTGTATAAATGCTGTTAAAACTGAATGGCTAAAATAATTACAGATAAAGTGGTGAAATTATGGGGGGGATAATGGGTGGAATTATGGGTAAAATTGAGCAGATTTATTGCCCAAATTGGAAGTAATTATGGGTAAAATTGTGTGGAATTCTGAGTAACTTTTGATGAAATTATAGATGAAAATGATTGGAATTATGGGGAAAAAATTGGATGATGTTATGGGCACAATTGGGTGGAATTATAGGTAAAATTGTGTGGAATTATGGGTACAGTTGTGTAGAATTATGGATAAAAATTGATTGGAATTATGGATAAATTTTTGTGATGTTATAGATAAAAATGGGTGAAATTACAATGAATTGTGTGGAATTATAAGAACAATTGTGTGGATTTATGGGTAAAATTGTGAGGAATTATGAGTAACTTTTGGTGAAATTATAGATGAAAATGGGTGAAATCATGGGTAAAAATTGGATGATATTATGGGCACAATTCGGTGGAATTATAGGTAAAATTGTGTGGAATTATGGGTATAATTATGGGTACAATTGGTGGAATTATGGGTACAGTTGTGTAGAATTATGGATAAAAATTGAGTGGAATTATGGGTAACTTTTTGTAACATTATCGATAAAAATGGGTGAAATCGTGTAAAATTGGATGAAATTGCGGGTACAATTGTGTGGTATTGTGGGGAAAACTGGGTGAAATTATCGATAACAATTAATCGATAAATAATGAATTTTGAGTACAATTGGGAGGAATTATTGGTAGAACTGGGTATAATTATGGGTACAATTATGTGGAAGTATATTGTAAGTACATTTGCATGGAATTATGGGTAAAATTATGAATGGAATCAAGTTGATTTTATGAATTAAATTTGTTAAACCGTTCCAGAAGGTTAAAAAGGAACTGATTTTTGGTTGCATTGACATTTTATTTTACATAGAATTATGCATCCAACTGGATGGAATCATGGGTAAAACCAGGTGGAATTGTATAGTGGGTATTTCTGCACCTGGTGGCAAGATGCTAGACGGCTAAAAAGAGACTGTAAAGACGAGAAGAACAGCACTGTCATCTTCTTCCTTTTGTTATTTATGGGATTAAGGCCTTGATGTTTAAGAAGGTCAGAGAGAGAGAGAGAGAGAGAAAGAGAGAGAGAGAGGCAACACTGAGAATGCTCATGCCAATAAAGCTTAAGGAATTGCTATAAGGAGGAATGAGCAGGAGAAACAGAGGAAAGAGAGAATGACATTTACCTTTGATTCATCTGATGCTCTTATCACTGCTCCACTCATCCGTCATTTTGTCACCATTTGTGTAGGAAAGGAAAAGAGAGAGAGGATGAGTGTGTGTGTGTGTGTGTGTGCATGTGTGCTTGGCTTTTCATCTAAAAATGTCATGACAGGCCAGTTTACACACTGGCTATCTGACTCATCGTTCTCTTCCATCATATCCTCTCCTTTATTTTCTGCTCTTCTTCTTTATCTTTTGTAAATATGAATGATACTCATTTTCGTGTGTGTGTGTGTGTGTGTGTGTATGTGTGCGTGTGTGTACGTGTGTTAGTTTTTTTTTCACAAGGTGACATTCAGTGTCTTGTTAATGCAGAGTGATGCGTTTGCAGATGTTACACATTAGTGAGCATACAGCACGATAAACTGTGTGTGTGTGTTTGTGTATGTGTTTGTGTGTGTGTTTGTGTGTGTGTATTTTGGGGGGAGTATCATTGTTGGCGTTCCTTGATGATGACCCATGTTTTATGAACATCTTTTCACCTAAAATATTTAATATGCAGTGAGGGGAAATACAAGCATTCGTCCTGTATTGTTTTTGTTATTTAACATACTATCAGTGTGTATATCCTCTTCAAATTTACATACATAATGTACTTCGACATTACTACAATGTGCCGCAGCACCCACAAGCCATACTGCATACACCTTGTCACATGACCTCGAGCACCTGAATCACGTTGTTGTCTAATTAGCACTATTTAAGTCGCGCGTTGTATAGCACTCCTTGTTGGTCTCTAGTCGTTGTCACCTGTACGCTTTGTCACGTTCGTGTTGTCGTCCAGCCTCAACGAACGTTTCATGCTCATGTTTCATAGTCTTTGTGTTTAACTTACATTCTCTCCATAAATAAACATTTTCCTGCACTTGCCTCTGCCTCCTCTATCAAATCCTAACACACCGTAATGACGGATTAATAAGAATAAAAACCCTCCGCTGAATGTTACTTAACAGAATGTCCAAACGTATTTTAAAAAGTCTGAAATTCCTCATTAGCATAAATATTCAGACACTCTCCTACACTCAAATATGAGTTGAGGTGCAGCGTATTTCCATTATCACTCTACTGCATGGGTTATTACATATACAGTTAAAAAAATGGATTGTACTTGAATTCGTTAAAGTCATAAAAATATATTAAGGGGTAGTTGGTAGATTGTTGCCGTATGGCAACAATGTGCAGTGGTGGAAAGGATCATATAATCAAACATAACACAAAATGGATGAGATTGCAATTCCAATTACTGCATTTTCCAGACTCTGAGTGGCAGAGTTTTGGGGGGTTTTTCACCACCTAGTAAGCATGTAAAAGTTGAAAAAATCTTCTAGAAAGAAATTACCATTGTTAAAAGTATGGGGATGGATTTACTCACTCAAAATACATACAAAAATTAGATCCAAACATGTTTTGGGTAAAGTATCGTTTTAATTCTCTCAATAATTCTTAATTCCTTCTCTTGAAACATAACATTTGCAAAATGTGTGAAATTACAACCATTTTTTTTCTTACTTTGAATGTGAAAAAGAAAATGTAAATATACTATTAGAGAAGCCCTACTGTTTTTATTTTTCTTTTCACTATGTATTCACTGTTTCAGTTCATGAAAGCACAAACCACAGTTCCATTATCGCATGTTGTTTCCATATGGCAACAATTACATTTTAACATTTAACAGAATACTCAAAATATATAAACTGATTTAAATGACAACAAATAAATGTTAAATCATATCAGATAGTGTTTCATTTTTTTCCCCTTTAAGTAGTTTCGCCAAAATATTGAAAACATATACAAATGTATCTCACAAATACAATTTTGAGAGCCCTCTGATGATGACCGTCACTATGCCATGTGATTGCAGAAAAGGAAGTGCAAATGGCACTTCCTGTTCATGTGACATGGCTGCTTTTTTGTTATGTCAACGATAAAGTCCCCTTTTTCCCCAGTTACATAGGAAAATAGTAGTTTTTTATTATTGCCTATCAAAAAATTTGATGTAAATGAATTGTTGCCGTATGGCAACATCATGCAGTAAAGTGTTAACCATGCGATGTTTCTAGAATTCTCAACTGGTAAATAATTTTTTATCAGACATGATTTGAAAAGACACATTTCTGGCTATTTAAATTCTCATAGCTGATACAACAAAACCAAACCATGAGGTCAGAGGAGATGTCAAAGACGGGATTGTGTCAAGACTTAAATTTTGAGAAGGGAACCAAAAACATTTCTGCTGCATTGTAGGTCCTGTTTAATTTTGTTTATTGCATATGACCAATGAGTATCGATGTGGTACCACATGAGTGAATCCAAGCTCCTGTCTGTAGTGACTAGAAGAAAAAAAAAATCCTAAAATGTTTTTAATGTTACGTGTTGATGATTAAATTCTCAATTACTAAACAAACAAAGGTGAAAGGTATGATGGTTGTGAGTCATGGTTCAGCGGTGAGAGGTCTTCATTTGAAATATAGCGCACCTCAGAGAGGTCGAAGATTCTAATGATGCTACGATGTCAGTGAAATTCGATCAAGAGCTGACAGGCAAACACACACACACACACACACAGTAGGAAAAAGAAGCTATAATCTGGGTTCCGTTCCACGCCGTCTTAATTTGTTTCCGAATATCTAAAGCAGACAAACACATTAATTATTAATACGTTTATCTTATCTTTGATACGTACACTTTGTTAAACCCTAATTAGAGATTCAGTCCTAGCTACAGGTGTAAGCTAAATTCATACTACGGCAGTTTTAAACAGCTCAACACGGGTTTGAAATCCAGTTTAGATTTTTTTGCTGAAACGAGCATTTTCAGCAAGCTAGATTTTCAAAGCAAATGCATGCAAGGAGAAAGAGATGGAGGGAGGGGGGATTAGGGAAAGGACAAGCAATAACAGCGAGATGAAGAAAATTATATAGGGAGAAAAAAATGACGGAGTGAATTATTAATTCATTATAAATCTGTGCGAAATCACAATATATTTAACACGATCAAGGCCCATCAAGTTCTTAATGCGGATTTACATTCATATAATAGAGCTAGAGAGCATCCCAAATGTTTTCTGGACACTATTCCATAGTTTAAAGCGTGATAATGCAAAAACGTCCTCCAGCTTCCATCGACGTTATCCACAACTGACTAAACAAATTAGTGTTGTGTTTCAAACCGCATGTTTATGTCTAGACCAAGTACTAAGTGCACTATTACATTTAGTGTTTGAATTTTAAAAACCTCTAGATTACACATTCTAGATTAGTTCATACTTTTTTTAAATTTTAGATCCGAGACATGGATCATAGCGGCGATCACAACAACGGTGGTATGTTATTAGAGCTCATCAGTCTGTCTAAATATTCACAATTCGACATGGAAACTACCACGTTAGTGTTTTGGCTCTAACGTGCCATCTACTGGATGCCACTTTTAATCCTGCAGATGTACATGCAGGGTATGTAGGCGAGTGCGAAATTAATGGCGCTCGAGTATACACCCTGCCTTTTATAGGCTTGTTGTTTCTTCATTCATATGTCATTGAACGTCTAATCATTAAGTTTTTTTTTAATTAGTACTAAATCATGAAAAAGTGTTTAAAAGTATTAATATGACTATGAAAGGTCATTCAATTTTATTAACCATGATAAACCTTGATTTGAGCTACAGTTTGAAGACAGAAGAATTATTCCATGTCCGTTTTGTCCTTTATGCTCTATAAACCCCACCTCTTCCACTCTGTGGTGCATGATGGGACATTTAATGAAAAGGTGTTCACAGTTTATTCCCCAGCCATCCATTTTGCTTGTGTATTTGTTTGTACTTCTAACCGGGCTGTGTCTGCCTACAGTGCATAAATAGTTCGGACAAAATATGAAAAGTGGGAAGCCAAGAAGGTCAAAAACGGCCATGTGGTTATGTGGGAAACGAAAGGAGTCAGAAGTTGACTGGTATAATACATTGATATGGAAATCCCAACACTCTAATATTCGTTTTGTGCTATAATGGAACAGATAATGTGGTCACGAAAAGTTACCAAAGAATCATTTAATTAGATTGTCTGTGTTCAGATCAGATTTTAATACTTTAACTTTACTCCGCTAGCTAAATTACACGAGCTAATTAGAGCGAAAGAAATTGAGTGTGTAAATCTCAAAGGAAATCACTTAAGCTACATCGTTCTTGCTGTGAGTCCGTGTGTGTTCCTGTTGATGAAGCTGCTCCTGCTACATGGTTGTTGTTTTTTTCAGTACGTTTACATTCTTGAGACATCAAATTTGCATTTCCAAGTCCACAAGGGTGTGTTAAAGTCTTGGAGTGTGGGTGTGTGGGTGTGGGTATGTGTGTGTGAATTCATTAGCAGAGCAAGAAAGCATCCCTTTGTCTCAGGTCATTAATGTTTTAATTATAAATTAAGGTTTAATTACCGTGTGTGTGTGTGTGTGTGTGTGTGTGTGTGCGTGTGTGTGTGCACTGCTTTATAATTCTATCATTTAATCACGGCTGTGTATATATGTGTGTGTGCTTCATTGAATTCTGTGTTGAACTCTGTCTGAACTCATCACTCTTGTTTATAAATGCGCGCGCGCACACGCGCACGCGCGCACACACACACACACACACACACACACACACACACACACGCGGAGCCAAAAACACATTGTGTGTGTCTGTTTCATGGTATAGATCATAGAGATGCTACTGAGTTGCTCCTGGATCACTCACCTATTCCAAGCTGTTGCATGTGGGTTGTGTTGTATCTCATGTTTAACGGATATTTAAAAACAGAGATCCATAAACATCTAAAGAGTAAAAAAAAAAAAGAGAAGTCAACTTAAAAAAAAGTCTTCTTTAAATAGAATACGTCAGAAATCAACTTTAAATAAAGACAGAAAAAAGACAACTTTCAATAAAAACAGAGAACCTTAAAAGAAGTCAACTTAAAAAATATATTTTTTTAAATTTAAGAGCTCAAATTTAAGGAGTAGTCAACTTTTAAATAAAGTCAACTAAAACAGAACTTTTAATAAATAAAACTTTTTATCAAGAAAAAGCCAATATTAAATAAAAAATAGTCAATTTAAATAAAATGAGTCAACCATAAAAGTGAACTTTTTTTTTAAATGAAAAAAAAGAACTAAAATTTAATGTAGTGGTCAACATAATAAAAGTCAACTTTAAATAAAACCAACTAAAACAGAAATCAACATACACACATAAGTCTATCTTAAAAATAAAGTCAACGTTAAAAAGAAACTTTAGTCGACTTAAAAAAAGTCAACTTTAAACAAAAAGTCAACTTCAGAAAAGAAATCAACTTAAAAAAAACTTTAATTAAAAAGTCAACCTTGAAAAAGAAGCTTTTTTTTAAAAAAAAAATCTACTTAAATCAAATAAAAAGTCATCTTTAAAATAGAAATTAACTTAAAAGTCAAGCTTTAAAAAGTTAACTTTTTTAAAAAAAAAAAGAGAGATCAACTTAAAAAAATTAAATTATATAAAAAGTAAACTTTAAATACAAAAGTCAACTTAAAAAGTCAATTTAAATAAAAATAACTGAGTAAAAAAGTGAAATAAAAAAAGTTAGACTCTTTGTGAGTGATACTGATTTTATTCACCTTTAATTTACCTTACATTTAACACCCTTAACTGATTTATTCACGTTTAAAAAAGACTGAATTGTTCATGATGAAAATATGTCCAGTAAAAACAGTTATAGTTTGGCTAGTAAGCTACTAAATACAGTAATGTGCTAACATTCTACACTAACCATGTAGTTTAGTTCATTTTAATGTTACTTCTCCACATTAGCCATATTAGGTAGCTGGTTTAATATGGGATCACTAGACAGCTAGCTAATGTTCGGATAAACTACTGCAAACGCTGTCCGCAGGTGTGTCGTTATTTGCATGCATGGGTTTGTGTTTGTTATATATAATGTTAATTATCTTTGTGTGTGTGTTTGTGTTACAGGTAATGCATTTGTGGTGAGCCTGGCATTGGCAGATCTATTGGTGGTGTGTTACCCGTACCCGCTGGTCCTTCACGCACTGCTGCACTCCGGCTGGCTGCCTGGTGAGACTGAGTGTAAAGTTAGTGGCTTTCTTATGGGTGCCAGCGTCATTGGCTCTGTCTTCAACATCACAGCTATTGCCCTCAACCGCTACTGCTTCATCTGCCATGCCCACACTTACGCCAAAGTGTATGGCCGAGGTGGCACGCTGGCTCTAATCACACTTGTGTGGGCTCTAACGGGCATCGCCATACTACCCAATCTCGCACTGGGGTCACTGACGTATGATCCTCGCGTGTATTCTTGCACTTTTAGCCAAACTGCGAGTGCCGGTTACACCTTCGCCGTGGTGTTCGTTCACTTCCTGTTTCCAATTGCCATCGTAGCATTCTGCTATGCACGAATCTGGATGCTAGTGCTGAGCGTGAGACGGCGAGTGGCTAGCGACACGAGGCCACGCCTCCGGCCGAGTGAGTTCCGCCATTTCCTCACCATGTTCGTCGTCTTTGTGCTATTCGCCGTCTGCTGGGCACCGCTCAATCTGATTGGCCTAGCCGTTGCCATGGATCCACCCAAAGTGGCACCACTGGTTCCCGATTGGCTCTTCGTTGTCAGCTATTTTATGGCGTATTTCAACTCGTGCCTCAACGCCGTTGTATACGGGCTGCTCAATCAGAACTTCAGGCGCGAGTATCGGTGCATCCTGATGTCACTCTGCAAGCCCCGCCTCTTTCTGCAGGATACATCGAGGGGTGGAACAGAGCGAAGCAACAAGCAATCGCAGGGTAACAACAACAACGATCAGGCAAAAGCCCAGACTATTTAACGATCCAGGAATATCAGTACAATTATGGATACACGTTAGCAATACAGCATAAGACATTTCCTATCCAGTAATTCCCCAGCAGAACATGGACACAACGAGAGAGTGGGACAGAGAGTCAGCAACACCATTCCAATAACATTCAGCATTATACACTGTTCAGTACTGTTACTGCAAAAGATGGTGGAAAGAGACCTAGCTAAAGCAAATCAGTAATGCTGAACCAATTTCTAATTTCTATATCTAACAAAGAGCATCAGTAATGCTACACTAACAGGTAGAACATTAGCTATGCCTAACATCCATTTCACCAATCGGACGCAGAGACTATTTAACTCCAATAATGACAAAATTTACAAACTAAAACTATGAGAAGGTAGATTGCATATCTACTGTAGCTACAGTGTTCTTCTTAACAGCAACACAATGCTGAGAGCCAATCTTGCCGAAAGAAAATGGTGAGAGAAAAGGTTGAGGTCAAACAAACTTTTCCTTCCAGTAGCTAACAAAAAACAGTCTCCTCAATGCCAGTTAACCATTCTAAAACGGTTGCACCACTTACCCACTTACAAGTACGTGTAAAATGCTCTGTTAGCATCGTACAATTGCTCATTTCTCATTTTAATGGTTCTGATTCGGTTTATGAGTCTTTCACTTGTAAGGAAAAGACCAGGCATTGAATTTGCAGGAAAAGAAAAGCCATTTTTCCCCAACTCCACATTATAGCTATGCTCTTTTACTACAGTATCTGCAGTTTACAGGCCAAACGTGACCCTTAAAAGACTCCATTTCATGAGCATTTTCATGTCCTCTGAGTCATGACCTTTTAGACTACATTAAACTCAGTTCAACAGAAGAACTCATGTTGAAACAGCGAAACAGTTTCGTCCCGGTGCTATTATTGTTGTTTCTTTTGGGTGTGAATGCTGCAGTGATGGATCTCCAAGCATGAGGCATGAATTTTTTTAACAAGTTCAGTCGTTGGAACATCTAACACTCTTATACAACATAGTGCTCGAACATACATACAGCGCAACCATAAGCTGATCCACACGATACACAATAATCATTAGTAGCTTTTACCAACTAACAAAACTGTGACCATTTCAAGTCGCTCAAGTGATTAAGATTTCTAAAGTTAATAGCTCATTTGAAACCTTGCAGCTTTGAAATTGACATATTAGCTAAGTGAAATGAATTTGAAACTCGATTTTAAAGACATCGGGCTTCGCTTATTTATTTATTTATTTATTTTTGTAAAGTTGTGTGTGAATGATTTGTAAGCCGTACCGAACAAAACATTTTAGTAACGCTGATTTTCCTCATACTTCATACACAATTTACATTTGGTGACACCCACAAAATTCCATAAAAGGAAACCAACGTGATAACTAAAAGGTGAAAGAGCGCCACCTAAGTGTGGTCTGTGCTAAATCTTTCAGTAATGCAACTCAGCCATTGCAGTAGGTCAGCTACCATAGACACACACTAACTCTTCTTTCTTCTCTAGGGTGCCATTACTTTTGTCCTAATTGAATGGTTAGTCTTATTTGTCTTAATTATTTGCGGGAGATCTCTTATGATACGACTGTTTTCCCGAACTAACTGGATTTTTACAAATACCACAGTAAATTTTCCCACGAAAGATTTATGAATAAATGATTTTGTATCCAGTCTGAGAAATGAAGCCCAATGTGAAACAAATATAACATGAACTGTAGCAAAACAAACATAGCATTTTTGTCAAATAAAATGCACTAGTATAGAAAAAGCTGCACCTTAAGATCATAAAATCATCAATAATTTGTTAGCAAAGTTTGTACTTACCACTGTTGCTACCAGTGATGCTTTAAAAGTCACTTGTGTATTTTGTATATAATTCCTGCTTTAGCGTTCTGCTACTTTATTTTGCCCTAATGGTGGGGAAACTGTTATAACTAACTGATTAATGCACATTCTAAATTTAAATTATATTCACCCCAGGGATCCAATCATTTTATACGTCTACTGCAGCATTAGCAGTTTGGCTAAACTAAAGAGAACTTCAGCTCATTTATTAGTATTCATTCCCCCCAGCGCCCTTCCATATTCCATAACTGAAATTCTGCATGAGCGCTGTGTAAATCTGAACTCTGCATTTACCCTGCATTGAAATCATTTCTGTAATGTTTGCTCACAATTTCTAGCTAATCCAAAATGCTACAAAGAACACTTACTGCTTATTTTTGCATAAACCTCAAGTCCCAAATTGAGATTAAGGAAAACAATTTATTATCATTAGAATTTTACAAGAGCAGAAAAAGTGTTAAACCACAAGAAGTGGCCCAACTTTCTGACAGCAATATGCTAGTTTAATTCTGCTAATCATAATTGCGCACAAAACTTTCATCATAGCCAAAAAAAATTGTTTTTTAAAATAGTATGGATAATCTGAAATCATAAGTAAAGGTTTTACACACTAGTAAAATAACTTGGAAATGTTCAAGCAGAGCAAATAATTGTGCTACTGTCTATAACCTACTTCTATATGTGTTTGTGTGTGTGTGTGTGTATGTGTGTTTGTGTGTCAGGTTTAATTTTAAATATGGGGACCACATGAACACCTACAAAGTAGGGACTTTTGAAAAGCAGAGCTATTCCTTACATCTTTTATTTTTGACCATCCTTGCAGTGTGATATCCGTGTGTGTGTGTGTTAGTCAGTTACCGAAGACTTTGAACTGTGAGCTCTTAACTCTTTTTATGTTAATGTGCCTGATGTTAAAAAGCCTCAAACATGTCACTTCTGCAAAAGCAAATTCCATAAATGCCTCAAATTTACAAAATTACATTTAATTACATTTATTACATCTATTTAAGCCTCAAAGTCAAACCAGTTAACCTGTGTTAAAGCTTTTGCAACAGTGTGGATGTTAAGACTGTACTCAGTGAAGTGTAACATTATACACACACACACACACACACACACACACACATATATATATATATATATATATATATATATATATATATATATACGATTCAATGAAATCGTTGTTAAAATTATGTATTATCTTATGTTTTATGGTTTAATATGTTTTAAACATCTTGGAAGGATTGAAAGGATTCTGGTATATTTGCGAGAAAATGGCCCAAATATTAAGTAATTCATACAGTATGTTGTATGATTTTTCTAGCAAAAACAGCATTTTAGTTTATAAAGAATGATCTATATAAAATGTGTTTTGTATGCCAGTGAAAACTCAAAACAATTTATCAAATGGAAATTATGTTGTTTTTAAATAGTAGGCCTTTGTTAACTTAAATTTCCAACAAGTTGCCACAGATGTTTTTTTGTTTGTTTGTTTTTTGTTGTTTTTTAAAAAATGGATGTTGAAATCCATCTAAATTCAATTTTCAGAGTTTTACAATTTCCAACTTGGTGTTTGTGCCCTCATTAACCTCCCATCACCACTCAGAAGTGCTGTACATGTCAGCTGCTTTATACAATTGTGAACTTTGTAGTCAATTTCTATTAATGTCGGATAGTCTAAGAAATAAAACCATTTTGGAGCTTAGAAAATTAAACAATAAATGTAAAAAATTCACTGCTTAAGACCTATAAACAGAAGCCAAATGTTGGGATTTTAAAATGAAGTGTCATTTTGCAGAAAAGGTTGTGAATTTAATGTCATATTAATTTTTATGACCTCAAACTTCACTTGAGCTCATAAAGTAATGCAAAAACACTTGTTTGCTGTGTTTGTTTAAATGTGGGGAAGTCAGTGAGGGTGAATTAAACACAAGTCTTAGTACAAAAAATTCCTCAAATATACTGCTCTATAGTATAGAGTAGGAACATGTATATCATATAAACTGAAGCCTTGTGGGTGAATTTAAAAGCACAATCAGACTGATGTTAGGAGACTTTCTTCAGTTTACAACTCTAAAGATTATCTTAGTAACATGTTTTTGTCACACCAGTGTGTATGTCTATGCATTAAACTCATCTCACCATCTGTCGTGATGATGATAACTGGATATCTTAGTATCCTAAGCAAGTGTCCTAGTATGTATCGAGAGTATTTTATAACTGTGCTTATGATTCTTTGCAATGTTGTAGCATTACTTTGAAAGCATTTTAATAAATAATAATGCTCAATAAAGCTTGGGTAAAGCATTATAATTGACTATGACAAACATTACTATTTTATTTATTTCATTTAAACAGTTTAACATCAAACAAAAGTATTTATATTGAGTAATATACTGTATATCTCTCATAATAAATGACATAAGAAAAAAATACTTAACATGTACAGGTTTTATGTCATCCCAATATTATAGTACTTTATCTGAGCTTTATGTACCATTATAAAAATTTGTAAAAATGTTTTCACTACGAATTATACGTGCAGTTATGAGTCGTTCCCTTATGCAAGTATCTTAGTAACTTTGACGTACAATCTGTGACAATGGTGAGATTGAGTTTTATTCTTATCTTAGTAAAAACTTTCTTTCGGGATTGTGTATTACCGCGTACTCTCTCTTCTTAACAACACTGACAATGTACGTACCCTAAATATTAAATTGTTACTACAATTTTATTTTTATTTGTTCTTGTATCAAAGTAATTACTGTAATTAAGCTACTCTGATTATCTTGGATCCTTTGAGCAAAAATTTTTGAGGCAACTCAATGGGTAAATTTTGTATTTTAATTCAGTTATTGAAGTTTTTTAACATATGTTTCTTTGTTGTTTGTTTTTTATTATTGTTGTTGCCCAAATTCGACTAAGTGATCGTATCATCTTTCATAACTAATGCACTTTAATGACATAGGTAGTTTAGCTAGGTATATGTTTAACTGTCTAAATTCAATTTGGCACCAGTTTTGTTTTTACTTCAGTTTCAATATTGACGTTTTCTTATGTCAAATAAACCACAATACCAATAATATAGGAAGTACCCAAATACCTAAATCATCACCATAGGGCATGTCTGTAATCATGTCGTAGGGCTACTATGATTCAGTAACCATAAATTCAGCTAGCCACTTTAGCTAATTAAATTCAGTCAACTTTGTAAATTATATCCTTGCACAATTTTTTTTTCATTATTATTATATGTTCTTTTATTCTTGCAAAATAATCAGGAATATTTCATTCATAGCTACTTTTTATTAGCTATCAGCGATCACTGTTAGTCTTGAAATGATGAGATATGTATTGTTTAATGTGCTCATTATAAGTCATTTTGAATGCTACATAAACTACAATCCTAATTAAATTGGGAGGTGTTCAAACTAAAAACAAAACATGGTGCCACATTGGATCTTTAGACTGAGGAAATATATGGAAAAAAAAAAACTAAGAACATAATATCACGGTTCTGTTCCTTTTTATGGGTCTCAATTCAATCCAAATGAATTTAGTCAAAATTCATAATACACAGAATTAAATGATGAATAATTAATATTTTTCATAATTCCTTTGATTATTTTTCTCAGAGTATATTGAAGGGACTTCAGTCTAACCGTAATGTTTTACTCAGTATTCATTTACTAACACCTGTAAGGAATATTTTCACATTATGGGTGTTTACACATAAAATCTTAGTACTCATTGAAGTACGCTTATCTTAGTAAAGAACATTGTCTCATGGTGGTGTGTTATTGACTTCAGAATATCACCAGAGTTTTATATTAAAAATTCACAGTTAAGTATAGTTTAAGTGATAATGTTACAAAGCCAAACACTTGTGATATTTCATACTGAAAAAAAAGACTGTGCATGCACTTTTTATTTTTATAACACAACATGAATAAATCAGGCACTAAAGTGTTGTTGGAGTGAGCCATGAGGCTGCATGCTAAGATTGAAAAATAGCAAAAGGGAACAAAACACATATATATGTTGTATTGCTGTGACTGATTGAAGTGTTTAATTTCACATGTTAATAAAACTTTTTTCTTTTTAGAAGATCTGACTTTCTGGTTGTTGAACCATGCACCTAAGTTCGTGTTCAATTATTTCCCTCCTTATCTATCTATCTATCTAACTATCTATCTATCTATCTGTATATATATAAATATATATATATATATATCAAATTCATTTATTCATAGAATGTATCATGCTGACTAGCTTTTCAGTCCGTACAGGATTTCGTGAATTCGTCGTTGTGATTGTTGCGGCCGAAAATGCTTTTTGCTGCGTCTTTTTTCAAGATTTTTTTTTTAGGAAAACTACTCGCGAAATAGTTTTGCACGGACTTTCGCAGTGATGTTTGTTGATAAACAAGACCTTTTAGCTGTACTCCTGTTTGATGCATGTGACTCGAAGATGGCTTTGGCTGAATTCGCGTTGTGATGACGTTACATGACATGTCTTTGTCCGAATCTGCGGAAAATATGCTGTAATTTTGAAAAAAATTCATAAAGGCTCCTCCGAATATTGCGGAATTTGCTTGGTATTGCGTTCATTTGTGCAATGAACAAAAACCCCGGGAGGACTGTATTGTTACTGAAATAAGGGCGAATTAGAGTATCCGTCTACTGGCATGTTTTTGTGGAGGTGGGAGGAAACCGGAGAACCCGGAGGAAACTCCACATAAAAGTAGCTCGACCTCTGGATCAAACCAGGGACCACAGAGATGTAACTTAGCAAATATTTAATAATTTACAGCATGTTACAACAGTATACGAAGTCTTTTAGTGGAGATATTGTGTATTTTTGTCATATTAAGACTTATGAGTTATGGTTAAGCGTTATCACGCTGTCCATCCTATTTTTTCCTGCAGTATTCCCAAGATATAGGCGCTTCTGGGAATTGTAATCAAAAATGGTTCCAGGTTGGGTTTTTTTTGACTGAGTGCACTTGGAAAAAATTTATGTTACTTTTCAGAGGTGATCCTCAGGGGTCGGTGCTGAGTTCTTTTTTTTTGTCAGCATGGTGTCCCTTTTCTTACTGTATTGATGTACAGTTGCTTTTTTCAAAAACGGCCCAATTCACAGCTCACTACATCTCTGCTCAATGCCTCTTGAGGTAGAGGAGTAAGAGAACGACAGAACAATAGAATGATAGAACGGCAGACATAGATGGATAAACAAAACTTTGTGTATGTGTAAGTTACATAATGTTACCAAGTTCCATTAACTCAGATGCCCCCCCCCCACACACACACAGAACGATCCATCCTTCTATTATTCATAACCCTTTCCACTTTATCACATTTCACGCTACAACACAACTCCATTCAGTTTCATAAAAGAGCCACTTTTAAAAGTTTAATACACAATCACTTTTATAATTTATACCTCTCCCCCCCTTACTTTATGCTATTGCACTCTCTAACAGAGAAGAAAAGAACATACTGTGGATTGTGTAGTGAAATGAGACAAGATGGAGAGATGGAGAGAAGGACAGTGAAGAGATGAACTGAAGAAGTGGCTGATTTTTGGTTTATTTTTGGAATAATTTCCTTAATCTCTTACAGATTGTGGTCTAAGTGGCACAGTCTTGGGCTTTGACTCGTGGAGATTTTCTGAAATAATTATAATAATAAAACATTATTTCTTGATCAATGTACAGACTTACAAAACAGGAAGAAATGTGGTTGAGAGGATCATTTCCATTTTAATTAACAGGAATCTGCAGATTAGAATAAAAACTAAAATGTCACATTAAAATCTTCCTGCTTGTCAATATTTATGTGCGAAGTGTGCACATCTTTCCTAATACTGAGAAATTATGCTCAAGTATAGATATATTTAATCTTACTCTAAAAGTAACCACTCAAACTTTAAAACAAAGTAAATGTTTTTTTTTTCCACTGATGAAATGAAGTAAATGTTGTGTTTTCATGTGAAAACTAACTTTTATTCCTTTATCTGAAACTGTTAGGAGATGATTTTCATTCAACCGTCATTCAATCCAGTTTACATTTGATGCTAGTCTAAACTGGCGTTAGCAAAGCAATCAGGCTCATTCGCTTAAATATAGCAGTTAATGTTAGCAAATTAGCATAAACTTTCCTCAACATGCTTTTTCAAATTAGATGGAGTTCATGCCTCATAAGTAGGTACAGGACATGCCTCATTTTATACCAGTCTTTGCTTATGCCAGTGTATGAGGTAGGCACTCATGCTCATGTTCCACACCGCAGTCTGTTTTTGTAATTACTGATTGGATGCTAAACTGGAATGATTACATGCTAAACTGAACCAATTTGTACAATCATTGGATGGATCAGAGAGCTTTGAGATTGAATTAGTACTTTGAAGGTTTAAATGAAAGTGTAAGGAGTAGGGCTACAACTAAAGATTATTTTCATAATCGATAATCAATTTTTATTTACCCCCCCCCCCCCCCACACAACTAGTTAAATAAACAATTAAATTGTTTATTTAAAATAAAATCCACAAACTGAGTGTTACAAATATAAATTCAGACTAAAACTGTACACAACTGTTTGTCCAAAACAGAAAATAACCCAACACACACACACACACACACACACACACAAGAATATATATTATTAATTTAGGACTGTAGTTTAATTCGGTGCTTTTTGTGAATCCATAAAAAATAATGCATAATATAAATATAAACTAAATAAATAAGATAAATTTATATATATATATATATATATATATATATATATATATATATTAGTATTTATGCATTATTTTTTACAGATGCACAAAAAGAGCTGAATTAAACTACAGTTCTAAATTAATAATAAAAACTCACTTTCACTACACCTTGTGGTTTCTGTTACTCGCTGCCTTTAGACATATTATTTTACTTTTGATCATAATGTTTTAATTAGACATTACAGATCTTACTCGCGCTCCTATTGCGTGTCTACACAGCGCGTGATCAGCAATGCAGCCTCATTACTGACACATCACTTCCATTATAAGAAACAACAGAATTTACACTGCAAGCGTGCAGTGATGATAATACATATATGATAATAAACTTAAATTAAACTAAACCTTTCAAGCAACTTGCGACCGCATCACTGTCATGCTCGTGCTACACAAACTCCGCTTTATAAAGTTTGAGCTTCTCTGCGGTGTTTAATATAAAAGGACTTGGAGGTCGCACACTTTCTTCCTCAGTCGTGACGATTTCGCCTCTGTCTGTTGGTGAATGAGGTCATGTTGGGAATAAAAGGTAACGCTGACAGAACGTAAACTGAAGAAAGTCAGTGTCAGTGACTCTGAGGCTAAAGCTAGCGGTGTCTCATTACGTGCGTGTGATGTCATGCACCATCAACTAGGATGCAGATTATACTTCTGTTTAGTAAAAAAAAGCTAGTGTTCTATTTGAGATGATATTACCATTCTAAAATCCACACACTAGATGGTAGAGTACAGTGCATAGTGTAAGTGTATAGTACTTCATTTGGGACACAACTTTAGTATTTACTCTCCGAAGCATGTTTTTGGAACAGAAGTAACATAGTGAGTAAATCTCCCCGGTGCCACGCGTAGACCAACTAATCGATATTGAGATTCGTTTACAACGATTTTCATAATCGATTATTATCCAATTTATCGATTAGTTGTTGCAGCTCTAGTAAAAAAGTAAAAAAAATTAAAACTTTCCCCTTGGAAATGTAATTAACTAGAGATGCACCGATACTAAATTTCTCAGCCGATACCGAATATTCAGAGTGATATCGGCCGATAACCGATACCGATAGTTCTGCCTTTTATGCCTTCTTTTAAATTAATAATGATTAATTCCACAATTCTGAAAGAAATGCCAATAAAAACTTTCCATCCATCCATCCATCTTCTACCGCTCACTCCTTCTTCAGGGTCGCGGGGGAACCTGGAGCCTATCCCAGGGAGCATGGGCACAAGGCGGGGTACACCCTGGACAGAGTGCCAGTCCATCGCAGGGCACAATCACATACACACTCACACACCCATTCATACACTACGGACACTTTAGACACGCCAATGAGCCTACCACACATGTCTTTGGACTGGGGGAGGAAACCAGAGTACCCAGAGGAAACCCCACAGCATGGGGAGAACATGCAAACTCCGCACACACAGGGCCCCGGCAGGACTTGAACCCCGGACCCTGGTGGTGTGAGGTGAACGTGCTAACCACTAAGCCACCGTGCACCAATAAAAACTTTATTCTCTCTATTTCAACAAGTTGTTTCACAGTAACTGGTCTCATAAACAGAAAACACATTACTCTAATTAACATTAACAGATGAAAAAAATTCTGAAGATTAAAGTAAGATTATTAATTTATTGAATGTTATTAATTCATATTAACATTGTCTGAAATCTAAAACACCTCCTGTTAGTCTCACATTCACTCACCACAGACAAAAGCATTTCTACTTCATCAGTAACATCAAACTGTTGTGAAAAAAACTACAAAGGCAACAGATTTAACACATAACTGCATGCAAAGCCTCTTCTTCTTCTCAGCGCTTCACCACCTCTCATTTAAACACATGCAGAGTGAAAACAAAGCCATGAAAGAGGCACGGGATTTTTTATTATTTTTTTTATGGAAGAGCTAAAGACTTTCTGGCGCTAGATTATGTCGAGGCACAAACACAAATGCAGTGTTGTGATCAGCTCCTGGGTATTAGCATGAAATAAATTCAACTGGAGGTGATCTGTAATGCAGGGTGAATACTTAAGTAATTGTACTTTGTTACTATACATGAGTATTATTTTGGCATGTTTATAACTTGAGCTTGAGTGTTATTGAGTTATTGAGAATTCTAGTTAATTACTAGAGAAGCACCGATGTTTCGGCCGATAAAAGCTGTTTTTCAAGCTATGGGCCGATAGTTTAAAAATGTCCGATGATCAGGGCCGATTATATCCTATCAATCAAAAGGGGGCGGGAAAACACATGGATTTCGTGCTGTGTTTAAAGATGATGTCTCTTGTGTGGAATGACAACAAAACTGCAGTTTGTAATGTCTGTAATCTCTGCGCTGTTAAATTTTTACACCGGAAGTGAGCAGCAGTGAAGTGGGAGTTTCGGTGTCGAGTCTAATTTTTTATTTTTTTGCCCTGCTGCTTGAGCTGAATTAAAGGGCCAGTACACTGATGAAAGACTGAAATGAAGATGAGTTGAAAAAACATATATTGAACAGAAAAATATATTTGTAGAGTATTGTATTTCATATCCAGTTAATGTTAATATATAAAAAAGTTTATATTATATATTACCAGGGTTGACATTGGGCCTAAAAATCCCCACTTTTTTTTTCAGGTTTCAAAAAACCTGCCACCACTACCTGGCCTTTAAAACTAGATGTTTATGAGCTAGATGTTTGGTAGATGAGTGAGATCAAGCTATTACCAAAAAACTTTGATAGTGATGTGTATTGGAAATATAGGTATCCATGACAACTAGACTCGTTGGATGTGTATTTTATAAAATATGTCCATAGTGTAAAATCATGAACCAGAAATTCAACTAAATTCAAGTTTCAAGCTAATAATTACTAATGTTCTAGCAAGGAACGCTCTCTCTAACTCTATCAATTCCATATGTTAGTTTTTAGCTAGCACTCATATTAGCTATACATACAAAGATGAGTTAGCGAAGTCCAAATGGCTTATGGGTTAAAGGAATATTTTAGTTTAACATTATGTTTTAGTGTTCAGGTTATAATGACTCAAATTGGGTTGATCAATTGTGTGTACATCTATAAAGTGTATCTACTGTATCTTTATGTATATTATTATTGTTATTGTTATTATTTTACTAAAACATTAGCCATCAGCATAAAAATATTAACAAGATCTCAAACCAAGTATCTAATAAAAATAACAAATTTCTATTTATCTTTTTTTTAAAAATGTTTTTCTGAGCTAGCTACTTTTAAATATAAAACATTAGTCAGTCTCACCAGGATTTTGTGTGAAAGACTGTGCAAACCAATTTTGTGCAGTTGCGATTTCACCAATCCAAGTAGTTTTCCACACAAAAAAAGCACAAAAAACTCTGCAAGTTGCATTGCAAATTTTGAAAAAAAATCCGCAACAAATTCAGGCATGTTTGGTCGCAACAGTCACGAGAAAAAATGCCAATCGAACAAATCAATTAATACATGTATAAATTTTCTTCTTAAATGTTACTTCTTAACTTTGCCTATGGTTGTGATGCCGTAACTAATATTAGTTATGTGAACCTTATGGATATTTCAATCGAGTAAACATTATGACAGCAAAATTATGTTCCTATTAGCTACCAGATATCTAATATAAAGCTGCACCACTGTAGGTAGAATAATGTAAAGAGCTAGAAAATCATGATCAATTCAGACATTGCATTGTGCCTAGTGCGGTAAAGGTTTGCTTGAAAAACAGAATAAAGAATGAAAACCAAGCCTGTAAAAAGTCGCAGACTGAATTCATTAGGTTTGAACATATGTCTCATTGTGTATTGCTTGCTGCTGCTTCTTACTGTCTTATTCTTTGGCATTTCATGGCATTTCAGTATTTCACGGCACGGTGCTTCTGCAGGTGGTATGCCAGCATGGCTATGTCGACATGACGTCTCCGGCTTCCAGAGGATACGGGCGTGTGGCTTGGGTTGTGTTTTTGTGTTTGTAGTGAGTTTATCTTAACAGATCTCGCATCTTTGTTTTGTCCAACAGGATTTAATTTTTTCGTTTTCAGGAAATGAGGAGCGCATGAAGCCTGTTTTGGTGTAAAAAAAAACAACGCAGTATTTCTTGGTATTTTTGTATCCAGTGTGTGGAGCTTAAGGATAAGCTGCTTTCAAACTAGCTCATGTGTTTGCGCTATAATAGTTTACCTAATGTTAGCTGACTGACTTACTACAGAACTGGTTTTGAATGCATAAAAAACCAGCTAGTTTGTCAACAAACATGGCTAGGCCATTGACGTTAATGTTAGCTAAATAATCTAGTTAGCAAGGTCGTGGTAAAGCTAAATGTGTCATTAAACCAAGCACTTGCACTGTGTAAAGCCGTGTAAAAATCTTAAGAAATGACTAGTACTATTCAGCGTATTGAATTACGCAGTATCGCAGTACGTTGACGATTTCTGCATCTCATGTTTAGGACAATAGTTGCACTATAGTGACAATTATTATACATATATATATATATATATATATATATATATATATATATATATATATATATATATATAATGGATTATTGTCACGATTCCCCCTCGAAGCAGCGTGCTCTAAGCGCGAATGCGCGAGCACCTGCTTTCCCGTTGTTGACCGTAGTGACATCTGGACACGTGTGTTTTGTTTATGTTTCTGTCATGTCTCCTCCCTGTTCTGTCATTGGCTGGGATTTCACGTGGGTCTGTATTGCTCTCAGCTGCTAGCAGTTTAGACGCTGATTATGTCCGCATATATACCGTGCGCCTCCCAGCACACAGGGCGGAAGATTAATAATATGTTAGCGTTAGTTTAGTTCGTATCGTAGTCATAGTCACAGTTCATGTTTAAAGTTAGTTCGCGCTGGATTATCCGCTTCCAGTCCCTCGTCATAGTTCGTTTCTTGTTTTGTTTATCGACCTAGATTCCTGCCTTGCCCCGTGTATGCCTGTTTGCCAATCGCCTGACCTCTTGCATGTTTGTGGATTACGTTTTGGATCACATTTTGGATTTGTCTGCCTGTCTTTCTTTCTAATAAACAACTGTTCATCCTGCACTTGCATCCGTCCTATCTCTGCACCGTCACGATTCGTGACAGAATCTTCCGCCTCAACATGGATGCAGCACGAGGACGAGAGAGAAGTCACGCCACAGAAACCAGGGAAATAGTAGGACAATACCTCATCGGGGAACGCTCGGATTACTGGCCGCATTTTTCATCCGTGCAATTTCCCCAAAGGTACGCCATTGAATTGCCGCCAGAGACAGCGGGATTGGGGAGCTACCCGCTGGGGTTCCTCTTCAGCTGCCAGGTGTATTTCTGCAGCTTGGCGTTTCCCAAGCCTACTAAGAGAGAGTGGATTGGGTTCCTGGTGTCCAGGTTTTGCGGTCTGGCCCGTGACTGGGCGGAGCAGCTGGTGAATGCTGGGTCGCCAGCCCTCCATGATGTCACTCAGTTTGCAGAGCTGTTTATGGAGGAGTTTTCACAGCCTGGACAACTTCGTGGTCTTGATTTACTGGGGTGGAGAGTCAATAGACAGCCCCAGGTGGAACCACCATTCAACCTCTATTATGAGGAGATGGACAGGGCAGTAACCAGCGATCCACTTCAGTTTCCGGCCAACGCGGGGGCGAAATCTCCGAGATGTATGACCGAGGGCTGCTGGAGAGAGACTCAGCTTCAATGTCCCACCTGCAAGAAGCTGGGCCTCCAGGAAGCTTTCTTCTGCTCTCAGGAATGCTTCAAGAGCAGCTGGCGGGAGCATAAGAAACTCCACCGGAGAGCCCGTGCAGAGACCCAGCCCGGGATCGACAGGGTGACCTCGGAGCACCCGTCGGAGGTCCTAGCACCAGAGCCCCAGCCGGAGGTTAACCTGGCGACCTCAGAGCTCAAACCTGAGCCCCACGAGGTGGGCTCACCTGCCGAGCTCCAGCAAGAGGTCAGCGGGGAGGCACCAACACCAGGCTCTGACGTCCAAGTCCAAGTCAAGTCTCAAGCTTCTGAAGTCCAAGTCCAGTTTCAAGTCCCTGAGGTCCAAGTCCAAGTCAAGCCTCAAGTCCCTGAGATCCAAGTCAAGCCTCCAGTCCCTGAGATCCAAGTCAAGCCTCCAGTCCCTGAGATCCAAGTCAAGCCTCCAGTCCCTGAGATCCAAGTCAAGCCTCCAGTCCCTGAAGTCCAAGTCAAGCCTCCAGTCTCTGAGATCCAAGTCAAGCCTCTAGTCCCTGAGGTCCAGGTCCAAGTCAAGCCTCCAGGCTCTGAAGCCCAAGTCAAGCCTCCAGGCTCTGAAGCCCAAGTCAAGCCTCCAGGCTCTGAAGCCCAAGTCAAACCTCCAGGCTCTGACGTCCAGGCCAAGCCTCCAGGCTCTGACGTCCAGGCCAAGCCTCCAGGCTCTGACGTCCAGGCCAAGCCTCCAGGCTCTGACGTCCAAGCCAAGCCTCCAGGCTCTGACGTCCAAGCCAAGCCTCACGTCCCTGAGGTCCAAGCCAAGTCTCACGTCCCTGAGGTCCAAGCCAAGTCTCACGTACCTGAGCTCACGTTCAAGCCTGCTGATCCAGTTGACCAAGCTCTGCTAATATCTCAGCCTAATGACCAAATGCTGCTCACACCCAAGTCTACCGACCCGGTCGCCCAAGTTCAGCCCACGCCCAAGACTACTGACACGCACAGCCAAGTTCTGCTTGCGCCCCAGTCTGCTGACACGCACAGCCAAGTTCTGCTCGCGCCCCAGTCTGCTGACACGCACAGCCAAGTTCTGCTCGCGCCCCAGTCTGCTGACACGCACAGCCAAGTTCTGCTCGCGCCCCAGTCTGCTGACACGGCCAGCCAAGCTCCGCCCGCGCCCGAGTCTGCTGACACGGCCAGCCAAGCTCCGCCCGCGCCCGAGTCTGCTGACACGGCCAGCCAAGCTCCGCCCGCGCCCGAGTCTGCTGACACGGCCAGCCAAGCTCCGCCCGAGTCTGCTGACACGGCCAGCCAGACTCCGCCCGCGCCCGAGTCTGCTGACACGGCCAGCCAAGCTCCGCCCGCGCCCGAGTCTGCTGACACGACCAGCCAAGCTCCGCCCGCGCCCGAGTCTGCTGACACGGCCAGCCAAGCTCCGCCCATGCCCAAGGTTCACCTGGTGACCTCAGAGCCTCAGCCTCCCTGTTCAGCTGAGGACGTCGCTCAGCCTCCCTGTTCAGCTGAGGACGTCGCTCAGCCTCCCTGTTCAGCTGAGGTCGTCACTCAGCCCGCCTGTTCAGCTGAGGTCGTCGCTCAGCCTCCCTGTTCAGCTGTGGTCGTCGCTCAGCCCCCCTGTTCAGCTGAGGTCGTCGCTCAGCCTTCCGGCTCCATGGCAAACGTCGTTCCCCCCTACTGCTTCGAGGAGACCCACGCTCCTCTCCCTGGCCGCACGGAGACCCACGCTCCTCTCCATGGCCTTACAGGGGACTTCGCTCTGCCTTCCAGTTCAGCTGGGGTCGTCGCTCCACTTTCATGCTCCGCCGAGGACTTCGCTCAGCCTGCCTGCCCGGCTGTGGATGTCGCTCTGCCTTCATGCTCCACCGAGAACTTCGCTCAGTCTGCCTGCCCTGCTGTGGCTGTCGCTCTGCCTTCATGCTCCGCCGAGGACTTTGCTCAGCCTGCCTGCCCGGCTGTGGTCGTCGCTCTGCCTTCATGCTCCGCCGAGGACTTCGCTCAGTCTGCCTGCCCTGCTGTGGTCGTCACTCTGCCTTCATGCTCCACCGAGGACTTCGCTCAGCCTGCCTGCCCGGCTGTGGACGTCGCTCTGCCTTCATGCTCCGCCGAGGACGTCGCTCTGCCTTCATGCTCCGCCGAGGACTTCGCTCAGCCCGCCTGCCCTGCTGTGGTCGTCGCTCTGCCTTCATGCTCCGCCGAGGACTTTGCTCAGCCTGCCTGCCCGGCTGTGGATGTCGCTCTGCTTCCCTGCTACGCCGAGGACGTCGCTCCTCTTCCCTGCACCACCAAGAACACCGTGCAGTTTCCTGGCTCTGCCTGGGACATTCAGTCCAGGGGGCCGGGTCCGCCAATTAAATGGGATGACTCATGGCACTCCGGGAGGAGTGCCTTTGGGGGGGGGTTCTGTCATGATTCCCCCTTGAAGCAGCGTGCTCTAAGCGCGAATGCGCGAGCACCTGCTTTCCCGTTGTTGACCGTAGTGACATCTGGACACGTGTGTTTTGTTTATGTTTCTGTCATGTCTCCTCCCTGTTCTGTCATTGGCTGGGATTTCACGTGGGTCTGTATATCCGCTTCCAGTCCCTCGTCATAGTTCGTTTCTTGTTTTGTTTATCGACCTAGATTCCTGCCTTGCCCCGTGTATGCCTGTTTGCCAATCGCCTGAACTCTTGCATGTTTGTGGATTACGTTTTGGATCACGTTTTGGATTTGTCTGCCTGTCTCTCTTTCTAATAAACAACTGTTCATCCTGCACTTGCATCCGTCCTATCTCTGCACCGTCACGATTCGTGACAATTATATGGGAAATATATATTGGCCATAAAATATATTTAGCATGTATTATAGCTAGTCTGTTTCTTATATGTATCATCTATCCATCCAAGTAAATGCCTAAAAAAGAAACCTTTAACAGAAGCTTTAACAGCTTTAATACCTCGCTCTGCATACTAAGCATGCAGTATTTTTCAAATGTTGACCTTTCTGTGGAAAGCCTTTTATCCTGTTTGTGCTAACAAACACATGTGGGGAACGCATGCAGCATAAAAAGCAACAAAGACTGAATTGAGAAGATATTGCTTTTGTTTACATAATTCATCATGATATTTAGAAGTGAATGAGAAACACCTATAGCAGCACTAGCAAAGTAAATCTGTTACCTGTTTATTTATAAACAATCATCCGTTTTTATTTTTAAAAAATTGTATTTCTGGGTTTCTAACTGATCAATTCCGTAGCACATACAGTGTGTTTTTATGAACTACAGCAGCACATAGTTATAGGTGAGGCATTATCAGAAAATGTTACAGGAAAATTATCAACTACAAACGTTATTGTTAACAAGAACTTTAGTGCTTCCTAATTGCAGGATGTTGCAAAATGTTTAATTCTTCTTATACTGCCACAATTCACCAACATTTACCATTTTATTTTATTAATAAACAACTTCTATCCATTTATAGCTACATTTAATGTTGTGGAACGTCCATGAAACAGGCTAGTTCCTGTTCTCGCTTACGTTATAGCAGCCATAAACACTAGCAATAAACGCATTAGAACTTGTGATTTGAATTACAGCTAAAACAACTGCCAGAGCTGCTGTTACAGCAAATTAATCAACACCTCTTTCCTGAGCAATCAGAATCGAGAATTCAACAGTGCTGTGATACCAATTTAACGATACACGTCAAATAAATTGGAGTGAATGTATTCATATTAGCAAAAATATTGCATAGTATTACAATGTCTTTCTGTTTCTCAATGGACAAAGTGAAAAGAAAGGCTAGTGGTGATTTGGCTGGTTGGTGATTGGCTGATCAATCACAAGCTCCGCCCCTAGCCGGCTCAAGGATGCCTGATAGTGCGGTAAATTAGAATTGGTGTTAGTGTTTGGAGAAAGAGTGTAATTTGTAGTTCATAGGTGCTTTGAAAGTAATATAATTAGAGAAATTAATTAACAATGTCCATCTACACACACACATTATTACCTTTAGACCAGGATATTCATATGTCTCAGAAAGAAGTCATCAGGTATCCAGGACCAAGTGAAGTTGTGAGAAATGTGTGAGAAATATTGCATCAATAACAGATAGTACTACTTGTTTTAATTTGTTTGTGAGGACCATCCTTCGGCATAATTGTTAATGCAGCTAATTAATGCAGTGTCGACACTTCAACACGACCGTAACCTTAGTAACCAAAAGGAAATATTTTCAAATAAAAGCTTTACAAACAGTATTTGATTGTAAAAAAAAAAAAAAAAAAAGAAAAAAAAAAGAAAAAATTACGAGGATTTGTGATTCTGAGGACATTTGGCACTATCCTATCATTGTGAGGACCTTGGTCCTTTTTGGTCCTCAGAAACATTTTATATATCTATATATATATCTATATATATATATCTATATATATATATCTATATATATATATATATATATATATATATATATATATATATATATATATATATATATATATGAGTGTGTGTGTGTGTGTGTGTGTGTGTGTAAGTTTATCTTAATATCTTTGTGAGGACCTTTCACTGACACGATTTTTTATGCAGTTTTTATCATGGGGACCAGCCAAATGTCCCCACAAGGTCACACACACACAGATTTCAAAGGATTCTTTTAATTAGGAGTCCTACAGAGTTGAGATGTAGTGATTACAGCAGTCATAAATTATCCTCTCTCTCTCTCTCTCTCACTCACTCTTTGCGTGATCAGTAGTACTGTGTTAAGTTCATCAGAACTTATATGCATCAGCGAAAACCACACCATGGGGTATGCAAGTTCTGTGATGCGAATGCCGAGAGTGAGAGGAATAGAGAAGAATCTTTGAATTTTTGTGTGTGTGTGTGTGTGTGTGTGTGTGTGTGTGTGTGTGAGACCTCAGACCCACCCTCACACATTATTACCAGATGGTGTTGTCGTCACAATTGTGCCCTAATTACCTGCACACACCTGTCACGTAATCACACACACACACAAATTTAGGAGGTTTATTTATCTGTCTACCTCCTTGTTTACATATCTGGCCAGAGTACAGTCTTGCCAAACTTTTTTCCCCCATGCTCTGATGTGTACTAAACCACATAATATTAACGTGTGCATGCGTGTGTGTGTGTGTGTGTGTGTGCGCAAATGTACGTGCTTCCCAGTGTGAGTTTTTAATTGGGCAGTGATCAAGGTAATGAATAATACAGAAGCCTGATCAGTGTTTCTGTGTACGAGGGACAAGACGAGAGCTTGATAAGAGAAAGAGGAAAACAGAATCTTCAGCAAGTTGTTGTTTTTCTCAGTAGTGGGAGGAGATGAAAGAGAAGAGATTTATAATGAGGGAGAATCCATCACAAGCAATTTGACACACATTTACATAATTAATCGGATCCAGCAAAATAAATAAATGTCCCGCACATCATAACCGCGCCACCACTTTTTTTCCTTTAATATTTCATTCTTTAAGATAATGTGAATGTAACGGTACAATCTTGGGAGCTCAGAGCCTAGCAGCTGGGATGAAGAGTGTATCCAGCTTGATAAATGAGACCCGTTGTTTCTAGAAAAAAGAGAGAGCAAGAGAACACGTACATGTCTCACACGTAACTGGAGTCATATATAAATAGTCTTGTGTATATCTAACCTTTCATATAGCTAGATTCTCATACGTAGCCGGAGTTTTCTGTGTAGCTAGCTCATCATTTATGTCACTAGAGCCAATAATCGAATAATCTAGTCAATAATCTAATAAACGCATAATCTGGCAAGCATCACTTTCGGTTTTTGGTACATTCTCCACCGCTGTCCTGTCATTGGTAAGTTATCTGATTGTGTTCACCTGTACTGTGTTGCTCCTTGATTAATTGGTCTGTTTATACGTTGCTGTTTCGTCGTAGAACAATTTTGTTACTTTCGGTCTGTGCTCTGTTCTCTGAGTTTTGCGTCATTTTACTTCCTGGTTGTGACCTTTCCTGTTTCGAGAATCGCTCTGTGATTTTTGCCTGCATGTATTTTCATACGCCACACCACAGACAGTGATTATGATTGTTGGATTTGCTCTAATAAAGCATGTAATACATATATTTTCATATACGTGTGTGTGTAAGAGAGGGAGAAAGACAAAAGAGCAAGCAGTTCTCTCAAATCTACAACAACAAAAAAGGGATCAATTGAAATAATGTCAATCAATCCTACAGATCTCAATCTTTTAGATCCTCACAGCAGGTCTCAAGCGTCAGTTCCTGTTTGTGAATCAGTTTCTGGATTGATCTGTTCAGCTCAGTTGACTACCTTTCTGGCAGGTCTCCAAACTCTTGGGTCATATCACTGGTAACATGAAATTGATATTGATTTCCTTTTTAATTTCCTACTTTATTTCTCCACAATTTAGCTGTAATCAGTTCCCACCTGCTAGTTCATTCTTGCCTGTGGGATCACATCTACCAACCTTGGAAAGTGAGGGCTTATACGTACAGTACTTTCTCCACGGCATTAACCTGTGCTAACTTCCTTGTTCTTTTTGTTAGCATTGCTGTGACTGGGGAAAGTGGAAGGCCATTCCCCCAATGTAAAGCTCATGGACTAGTGTGGCTTAATCAGGATTAGGAACCTGTTATCTACCAATGATCCGGTGAAACCACAAACACTACCTGAACGTGAACTGAGGAAAATGCGTCAGCCATTTAAAATTCGACTTGGTGATGAAACAGGGGAGCAAGACACATTATGATGGCATCATGGCATCATGCTCAGTGATGGACAAATGATACATTTATTAGCGAGCCCACTTTGCTAGGGAAAGTGAAAGCTCCAGTGTCTCATGTCAGTGAAAAACCACACTGAGGAACCCTGTTTACTGATAATGAGCTGCTACTGTAGAGCAAGACCCAGGTACGGGAGTAGGGTATATATTTATACGTTCAGTATAGCATTTGATTGGACAAACAGAAGACTATAAGGCTAAAAATTTTCATCATTTTCCCAGAACTATAAAAATTACAACAAGAATATTCTTATCCATTTTCCATACTACTTATCTTAGACAGGGTCATGGGGGAGCCTGTAACCTGGAGCCTACCCTAGGAAACTCGGGGCTCAAGACAGGGGACATCCTGGACGGGGTGCCAACCCATCACAGGGCACAATCGCACACACACTCATACACTACGGACAATTTAGAAATGCCAATCAGGCTACAGCGCATGTTTTTGGACTGGGAGGAAACCGAAGTACCCAGAGGAATCCCCTGAAGCACAGGGAGAACATGCAAGAGAGCATGCAAGCACTTGCATCCGCATCCTGGGGAAATCTGTGGTATCTAGCACCAAGACGTTACCAGCAGATCCATTTGAGTCCTGTAAGTTGCGAGGTGGGGCCTCCGTGGATCCGACATGTTTGTCCGGCAAATCCCACAGACGCTCGATCGGTTTGAGATCTGGGGAATTTGTTGGCTGAGTCAGCACCTTAAACTCTTTGTAGTGCGTCAGGACGCATTATCCTGCTGAACGAGACCACTACCATTAGGGCATACTGTCGCCATGAAGGGGTGTACTTGGTCTGCAACAGCGAATACCACACGAATTCCAGGACCCAAGGTTTCTAAGTTATGGCTGATCGGTCTATATAAATGACTACTTTAAAATATTTTCACTCTTCTTGGTTCATCGGTCCAAAGCGTGATCTACATAAATTTGTAACAATGTATGGATGGCTGCTCTGTTGTCTTCTTGCTGTAAATTGCCAGCTCTCATTTACGACTCAGATCTACAGTACGACTTCCTGTCACTTAATCGCGTCGAACCACTGCCCCTGTGAGCACGTTACAAATCTTTGTCTCTTTCTCTTCTCAACCCCCCATCTTGAATATTACAAATGACATAATCGTTAACACAAATGGCACAAGAATAGACTCATAATGTCTGTGCACATGCAAATACACCAATATTAAAATGTCATTACATTTATACAAACACCCAACAGAAAATTAAATAAACACAGTGGGATGTGTTTAATCTCCGAGGCGAGTCGGGCTAGCTCATTCAGTGACTCAGTGTCCCCCAGGCTGTGGCATTTTGCGACGAATTTTGCAGTGTCTGCCTTTCCCGAGATGAGCTGTAATTTCTGTGTGTCTCTCTCTCTCTTTCTTTTCCTCTCCCAGAGCCAAGGGCTGCTCATTATTTTTCCTTTTCCTTCTCCTGCTTTGATGCCAAGAACTTTCTGAGCTGTTTTTCCTCTTCTTCACCGACTCCGCTAATAAATCGTTCCCGCAGGGCGGTGGAAGATTACCGTATTCACACTCACACACTCATAGGTTTTCCTATGCTCGACTTCACACACATACACACTACACACCTTGTATCTCTGTTAAACAGCGTTATATTATTTTCTGCGAATACGTTCAGTCGTCGTCCGTGATCCAGACAGTTGAGAGCTACAGCTACAGCACCACACAGTGTACAAAACATCGGTTTGCGCTGAAGTCATATCGTACCGTGTCTATTTTTATTAACAGAACATGGATTTATTTGTGATATTTACAACATGAAATTTATGAAAACAATAAATATTACAGTCAAGCTGATTGCTGATATTCTTGCAAATATTTTTTTTGTTTTTAAATGAATTTTTTTTAAGCAAATGAGGCTTTGTCTAATTAAACGTGCAGAAAGTAAACATTTACATACTTAATAAAGCCATTCATTTAGTCTTTGGGTGTTAAATGATTTATTTCACTGCCAAAAAATCATCTCTGTTAAAAAAAAAAAAAAAAAAAAAAGTTGGTTTTCACAGAAATGTTTGCTGGAACGTCGTTTCTTCAATGTTTAACTGAAGAAAAAAAAAAGCCATGAAATATTTTTAACATAATTTATAATATAAAAATTCTGAACACATGAATTGTGAGGAATATACCGTATTAGGATAGAAACAAATAAAAGATTATTCGAATTTCTTTTTTGTTGTTGTTTTTTTAAAAAAATACGTGATGTCACGTCTTCCAACGATAGTTCCTTCAATTTAGAAGGTTTCTAAAAGAAACTGACACGTATTATAACGCATCGTAAGTACACAAACGTTGACATGTAAAACGGTAATCTTGCTTACAATAGCTATATATTGACTGTGCGAAGTGGGTGTGGCTACAGCCTTCGTTAAAGCTGTTAAGTTTCAGATCATTTGGTGGTCGCAAGAGGAAACCCTGATAGCACCAAGCTGCTGTGCAGGGAATAATACACTGCCCACGTACTGTGATACCCGCCGAGCGGTGCCGAGTTGATGAACAGGGTGCCAATACATTGTGCAGAGCTACAGTCAGTAATTATATACATGCAGAAGTGACCTACATAGTAGGAGCTCCTGATAAAGCAGGCAGTGGATATTAAAAATGCTGTATTGTGGATTTTCTGGATGCCTGACATCCCTTTCAGAAATCCTCTGTGTCGCTCATCTATAAAAAGCTCACAGGGGCCTATTTCTGTCCTCACGTGTCAGAGACACGCTCACGCACTCGTCCTTGCGTTCCCTCTTCTACTTTCACATTCTCTCCATCACTCCGCTCTCTCTCTCTTCACTGATTCAATCCCTAATCTCTTTTCTTCATCCCCTTTATGTTCTTCACGATGTCATCTTTTAAAATATATTTTCTTTCACCTCCCCCCCCTCTCTCTCTCTCTCCCCGTCTCTGTCTCTCTCTCTCTCTCTCTCTCCCTCTCTCTCTCTCTCCCCCTCTCTCTCTCTCTTCCTCACGTGCCAGCTGTCAGGGGAGCAGTGATGTGTGCCGAGAGCAGGCATGAGGAGAATACAAGCACGGCCAAGCTAATGAGCCAAAAGCAGAAAGAGAGAGAGAGAGAGAGAGAGAAATATGGACAAAGAAAGAAAGTGAAAGAGACAGAGATAAAAAAAAGGGAAAAAATGGAGAGATGGCAAGAAAAAGAAATAGAAAGCAGGATGAAAAGAATGAGTGCGAGAGAGACTTTCTATAATTGACAGGATGACAGGCGTTCAAACCTCCATCAACTTTCTGTGTGTGTGTGTGTGACTGTGTGTGTGTGTGTTAGTTAGATTTGGTCGAGCCATATAATTAAAAAGTGTGTGTGTGTGCATGGATTTGGTTGAGCGATCAAGAATGTATGTGAGAAAGTGAATGTTCACAGCACAGGTTCATACCATGGCCAAGGAAAATACTTGTTTCTGATTGGCTGACAGACCTGTACCTCTAACGTAGATCCAGTCAAAAATGTTTGACCTAGAATGTAGCAACAACAACAAGCATTAATAACGCTTAAAGCTAGGCTAAATGACAAGAAAAATGAAAGGACATGGATATCAGCCAAACTCAGTATCCGAGCTAGAAGGTCCTTGGTCAGGGAAGGCTTTAGTGAAGCATGGTGGAGGCAGTGTTGTGCTACGCCAGCGTTTTTAAAGGATGAATGCAGCCAAATACAAAAAGAAATCCTGATGTTTCCAAAGTGCAAACATCATCAGACTGGGGCGACAAACGACCCGACACGTTCAGTGGAGAGTGGCTTCAGGACAAACCTCTAAACGTCCTTGAGTGGATCCCTCTAGAATGTCTTCATGGAGAGAACTGAATACTGTTCGTCAGTTTACAGACACTCCCTAATCCACTCTGATCGATCTCGAGAGGATCCGCCAGGGAGAAATCGTCCAAATCCACACGCGCAAAGCTTGTAAACACTTACCCAAGCAGACTCGAAGCTGTACTGTTCTACAAAATTCCAAATAAACGGTCTGAACATTTTATCTAAAATGAGCGATTTCAGTCTCTGATTTTAAAATATGTTTATAAAAACATTTTCGCTTCGTCACTATGGGGATTTGTGTGTAGATTAATGGGCCAAAAAAAAAGTCTATCTTTTAAATAGACTTTAGACTGGAGCAGTGGTAGCCCAGTGGTTAAGACGTTGGGCTACTGATCGGATGGTAATAAGTGCATACTCCAGCACCGCCAAGCTGCCACTGTTGGGCCCTTGAGCAAGGCCCTTAACCCTCAACTGCTCAGACGTATAAAATGAGATAAACGTAAGTCGCTCTGGATAAGTGTGTCTGCCAAATGCCATAAAGGTAAATCTATTGCATGATAAACTGCGCAAAAAAGTCTGCACATTTTTCCAAACCCAAAGACCACATTGTGTCAGGAGGAAGATGAACATAGTGGTAAATACATTTCAAACTCAGCGAAACAAAAAACGTCTGTTAAAGTGATTAATTTATTCATAATAAATCTGTTAAGTCAAAGAATATATACAGTACAGTGTGTAGCACTCAAACATACACAGACACATACACACACAATAGGAGGAATGTAATGCACTACATGAAACAGACATCAATGGTCTCCATTTCACTCATCTCTCTCTCTCTCACTCTCTCACACACACACACATACATACACACACACACACAGGGTGAGGGATGGCAGTGTGTGCAGCTGGAATGAAAAAGTAATAAGAGAGTTATAAAAAGTGTCGACCCGTGTATTTGTTTCCAGGAGTACACAACACAGTACGTTATCGCTGTATGGGGCAGTAGGTCTGGCTTTGTTCTCGTCGTCAGGGAGATGGGTATAACATCTCCCCCACTGTGACGTACGTTCCTGTGAGGAAGCCGAGGAATCCGATCAGGGCGATAGACAGGTCCTTCAGGAAAAGGAGTGCAGACGGACGAGTGGAGCAAGCGATCAGTTCGACCAGGGGTGGGAAGATGAGCGCCAGGGCGGAGCTACTCACCGCGCCCACAAACGAGATGACCAGATCCAAACGAGGGACGAGAACAGCCACTGCACCTGCGGAGGGAGATAGAGAGAGAGAGAGACAGAGAGAGAGAGAGAGAGAGAGAGGTGGATGAACACTATTTTTAATACTGTTTTTAACATGCATTTGTTGAACAACAGATTCAGCTAAATGATATAAAAGTGATTTTTTTGTGTATTCTTTAACGAAATATCAACAGCACTTGGTAACGCCTTCATTCCACAGCTGTGTTTGCTAAAGATAGTAGTTGTGTGAATCCTACGTTCATTCATTTTCGCTCTCTCTCTCTCCCCCGCTTCTCTCTCTGGGGGATTAATGCAACTCAACACCAATCAGCAGCAGTGAAACTATAAACCAGACAAACCAGGCAACCGCCTCAGGCTCCAGTCAGTATAGCTGACCACTTCAGTCCACCGTAATATCAAATGTCAAAATCCCCTAAAGGATCCCCTAAACTGCCAGAAGGTTGGAAAAGCACTTCTCAGAGAAGGAAGCAGGGCAATTAGGGAAAGATGCTTTCCAGAGCAAACAAAAACCCAAAAAAGCGTGGTGAAAACGCTAGAGCTGAGCGTTTTTTTAGCATGATAACATAAAACATAAAGAAATAGTTATGTAAGAAGCTTTATAATTAAAAAAAAGACTAAAAATCATGTTTATATGTAAGAATTGATTAAATGAAAACAGTTCCAACGCTAACTCAGTCCTTAGCTGTACCTGCACTAAATGTGACACATATCATAAAAGTGACAACACGACGGCCGCTAGAAAGGCACAAACCGAGACGCTATTCATCATATAAACAAAAAAAATCTGACAAGAAACGGTACTTCAGTAAGTGGTGAGAATTTCACGAATTGAGCGCCGTTGCCACTCGCAGGGTTTCTCTTAACGCGACGTTAGCTTTCACATTTCAGTTGTCATGATTGAATCGTCTCGGCGGCGTCACAGTCGCACTCCGTTCATTTATACTTTACAACTTCTGTCCTGTCTCAGCTACGTCTCAGTGATGAGTTCAAACACTGCTGATGGAAAGAAATGACTCAAAAAGCTCTTTCCATGAGGGAGACTGTGAGAGACATGCTTCTGAGGGCTTTTACAGTCCTACAAACTTAAAAACATTTAATTTCTTCTCTTTATTCATAGTAGTACTCGTTGTAGTATAAATAGTAACAATAACATTAGTAGTAGCAATAATAATAATAATAATAACAATAATAATAATAGTGCTAGTAGTAGTCGGAATAGAAGTAATAGTAATGGTAGTAATAATAGGAGTAGAAATAATGGTAGTAGTAATAGTACTAATAATAGTAGTAGTAATTGCAATAGCTGAAATAGTCATAGTAATAGTAGTAGTAACAGCAGTAGTAGTAATTGCAATATTAAATGTAAGTAATAGTAGTAGTAGTAGTAATAGTAGTAATACTACTACTACAACAGTATTAATACTAGTAGTAACAGTTGCAGTAGTAGTAACAGTAGTAATAGTAACAGTTGCAGTAGTAGTAACAGTAGTAACAGTAGTAATAGTAACAGTTGCAGTAGTAGTGACAGTAGTAATAGTAACAGTTGCAGTAGTAGTAACAGTAGTAACAGTAGTAATAGTAACAGTTGCAGTAGTAGTGACAGTAGTAACAGTAGTCAGTAACAGTAGTAACAGTAGTAATAGTAACAGTTGCAGTAGCAGTAACAGTAGTCAGTAATAGGCAGTACAAATGTACCACAAATGTCTGTTGTGCCAATAAAACATACTAAATTGTAAAAAAATTTTGTGTATCTGGGATTTCTAAAAAAATAAAAATGTGTATGTGTCTGTGTTTTAGTTAAAGCATAAAAGGAGACAGAAAGGGAGAGATGTTTAATTCATGAGACTACAAGTGTCATGTCTCCTCTTCTTCCCTTCACACACACACACACACACACACACACACACACACGCACGCACGCACGCACGCACGCACACAAAATGCCTGTCTGCTTCTGCCACCCTGAGGAAATCTGTCAGGCTTTTTTTCTTTTCTTTTTTTAAAAAAATTGTGCCAATATTTGAAAACATCTTTTTTTCTTTTTTTTTTTTTACACTGGGATACGCGGACCTCAGGGTTCCAAGCCGATGGGATCAACTTTGGGATGTCCATTATAGGAAAATAATCAACAAAGTCTTTTATTCCTTACTTAGTGGATTGTCGTATACCCTGATTTAATACACGTTAGTGTAAAACATTTGATTTTATGTTATTGTCCAAAGTTCTATGAAAAATTTGTAAACATTAATAAAAATAATAACAACAAACAAACAAACAAACAAACAAACAAATAAATAAATAAATCTGTTGTAGAATGCTTCTTAGCTTGCAATGTATTCTCACCTTCCTCACTATCATTATTGAATGCATAAATGTTTACAGACAGGAACAAACAGGATCTTCTAGAATCTGTCTGCACCATTAAAATTCTACCAGAAGTCTCATCCAAAAAAATATTTTATTTCCTCTGTCGAATAGGGCTGTGTATCCGTATCCGAAGCAACCGCAGACGCTATGCTGGAAAAATTAGAAAGTGTCGTCATTTTGTTATCCCACACTGCGCATGCATATTTACCGGGTCACTGAGTGATCCTACGCTGTCAGTGTACTCTGTGTTTACTGCTCCCGAGTTAACAGCCCTTTCTATCGATACATTCCTCTAGGGCGAACCATGACTCTTCTAAAACAACCCCATCCCTTAATTTCCACCATTAGCCTGTGCGTTCATGCCAGCATCCTGTCCTCCAGGGACCTCAGTCTTCTCCGTGATTTGGCTTGCTGCAGCCTGTCTGACAACGCTAACCCTGATTTCCTCATTAGCAAGAGCTCTGTGCTGGGAAGATCAGATTTTTATGCCCAAAACTCAAAGACGTCACGCTCTCTGAGCTTATTGAGATTGTTGTTGCTGAAACTAGCAGAACTCTCCAGTGAAACATAAAAATGGGCCTCACAGTAGAGCTCTGCAACAGATCATATCACAAGGCTAAAGGAAATGTGAACTCTACATTAGACGTTGTGCACTACTATATAATGGCCCTCATGATTGAGCAATGCTGTACATATAATACTGACCTAGATGTTGGGGCTCACCGCAATGCCAAGAAATGGGCCTCACGGTGGAGCTCCAGAAGAGCACTCATTCTGAAATAAATGATGGGTCTAATGGTGGGGTTCTGTGACAGCCCTCATTACGTAATGAGTCTCATTGTGGAGTTCTGCCATAGGCCTCGTTCTGAATTATGTAATAGGCCTCATGGTGGAGCTCTGTGACAAGCCTCATTCTAAAATAAATAATGAGCCTCATGGTGGAGCTCTGTGACAGGGGTTATGGTCAAGCTCTGTGAAAGGTCTCATGCAGAAATAAATGATGGGCTTCAGGGTGGAGCTCTGTCAAAGGCCTCGTTCTGAACTAAGTGATCGGCTTTATGGTTGAGCTCTGCAACAGACCATAAATAATGAGCCTTATAGTAGAGCTCTGCATTAGACATCATTCACTGTGTTATGATGGCCCACTGGGAACTACGCTATCATTCTTACACTGATGATATGGGCTAGATTATGGGCCTCATCAAAAGGCTAAATGATGGGTCTTATGGTGGAGCTCTGAAACAGCACTCATTCTGAAACAGGTTAAGGGCCCCGTGGTGGAGAGGTCCAAAGACTTCATTCTAAACTAAATAATGCATCTCCACAAGAGTCCCCACCACTGAGCTAAACAATGGTATTTACAGTGGAGTTCCACAACAGGTCGTACCTATGCTATATGATAGGCTTCAGGTGGAGTTCAGCGCAAGACCTCATTCTGAACTAGATCACGGGTCTCGTGGAAGAGCTCTACAACAGGCCTCATTCTGTATTCTACAATGGGCCTCATGCTGGAATTCTCTGAATGGCCTCATGGTGGAGCTCTGAAAGGACTCGTTCTGAAATAACGTTAGACTTCTGTAACAGGCCTCATCCTGAATTACATAATAGGTCTCATGGTGGAGCTCTGTCATAGGTCTCATTCTGAATTATATAATAGGAATCATGGTGGTGCTCTGTGAAGTCTCGTTCTGAGATAAACAAACGGGCCTCTGAGCTAAACAATGGTTCGTACAGTAAAGCTCCATAACACACCTTATGATGAAGGCTAAATGATGGGCCTCATGGTGAAGCTCTGCAACAGGCTATATTATTATATTATACAATTATATTATTATTATATATTATATATGTATTATTATACATTATATAATTATATATATTTTTATTATATTATACAATATTATTATATAATATGCCTCATGGTTGAGCTCTGCATTAGAATTCTGGATTCTATAATGAGTTTCATGGTGGAATTTTGTAGCTGGCCTCATGGTGGAGCTCTGTCATAGGCCTCATTCTGAATTATATATCATCACATAATTACATAACATCATGGTTGAGCTCTATTCAAAGAAATCTTTCACATTACTATGAACATTTGATCCTTGCAAGTATAATGAGACCTGAATGTGTGCGTGTGTGTGTGTGTGTGTGTGTGTGTGCGTGCACTGCACTCACAGGTAATGCAGGTCAGCAATGCCCGTGTACAGAGGTCAGTGTGTTGTCTCCATCTCTCTGAAACACGCTCACACACAGCAGGTACCACGATCTCCGCAGCTACAAAGAACTGAACGGCAAACGTCACAAACACTCCGAACGAGTACAGCACCTTCACCAGGAGATTAGACCTGCAGCAGAGGATATTTAAACTCGGTATAAACATACACACACACACACACACACACAGGCCTCTTTTTGTAAGAGTGCATGCATACAGTATATTAGCATATTAAAACACATTTTAATATTCATTTGAATATTAATGACTCTGTAGAAGTGTTGTCTTCTAGCCTGACCCCTGCGTTTTGATGTAGTATTGTAACTATGGTTACCAGGTGTCATGTGGCAGGTTGAGAGTGATGCTTCCTTTGATGTCGTCACCGAAGTGGAGGTAGCCAAGTGTCGCCAAGGTAATGTAGAGGACAATGACGATGCCCATTGAGACATCAAGCGCGCAGGAGAAGCGCTTTGGCTCACGCATCTGATTTTCTACAGGAAGAACCTGAGCGCGCACACACACACACACACACACACTATATTGTGTACACTTAAGCCATATCATATGAGCAAGAGTGCTGACCATTGGCACGGCCGTGATTCGGCTGTAGGCACGAGGCCGGACGTAATTCTACTACGCTAAATTGAGCTAAATGATGGGCCTCATGATGGAGCTCTGTAAAAGCGCTAGATGAAGGACCTTGTGGTGTAACTGCATGTTACACCTTATATTGAACTAAATGATAGGGCTCGTGGTGGAGCTCAATGATAGGTCTTATATTGAGCTAAATGATGGGCCTATGATGGAGCTGTGTGATAGGCCTCATGCTAAACTAAAATGATGGGCCACATGTTGGAGCTTCACAACAGGACTTGTAGGAGCTAAATACTGGACTCATAATGCAGCTTTGTGATAGGTCTTATACTGAGCTAAATGATGGGCCTCATGGTGGAGCTCTGTAACAGCACTAGATGAAGGACCTTGTGGTGTAGCTGTATGTTACACCTTATATTGAACTAAATGATAGGGCTCGTGGTGGAGCTCAATGATAGGTCTTATATTGAGCTAAATGATGGGCCTATGATGGAGCTGTGTGATAGGCCTCATGCTAAACTAAAATGATGGGCGACATGTTGGAGCTTCACAACAGGACTTGTAGGAGCTAAATACAGGACTCATAATGCAGCTTTGTGATAGGTCTTATACTGAGCTAAATGATGGGCCTCATGGTGGAGCTCTGTGACGGTCGTCATACTGAGCTAGATCATGGGTCTTGTGGTGGAGCTTCAGGATAGACCTTATTTTTAGATAAATGATGGGGCTCATGGTGGAGGTCCATGATAGGCCTTACAATGAACTAAATGATGGGCCTGCTGGAGAAGTTCTGTGATAGGCCTCATGCTAAACTAAAATGATGGGCCTCATGGTGGAGCTTCACAACAGGCCTTGTATTGAGCTAAATATTGGGACTCACAATTTTGAAAGGTTTTTTTTTTTATTTTTATAGCTTTGTGATAGGTCTTATGCTGAGCTAAGTGATGGGCCTCGTGGTGGAGCTCTGTAATACTCCTTACCCAGAGAGGAT